>NC_092860.1:3678089-3978089 GCF_032062135.1 Pyxicephalus adspersus | reverse complement strand
TCTTCAATTTTACAAGAACAAGTCCCGTTGAATGTGACTAACTACTGATACACATACAATGACTTGGGTAAATGAGAACCTTCAAAGACTTAGGGCTTCAATGGCTCATTAGGTGAAAACAAAAAGCTGTAAGGAAAATAATAGCGACACACTAAATTTTTATACCAAGAAGAAGTAAACTAAGTGTTCTAATTATAAAAAAGGAAATGAGACATTCCTTCACGGGAATCTTCCAGCTCCATGTGTTTCAACAGCAGAAGATGATTCCTTCAAGTGAATGTTTGAGGAAACATCTGATTTCCTGGTTTATAAATAGATCCCCAAGTGTTGTGCTGAATTACTGAAGTCCAAAGGCAACATTTCAAAATGTTGAGGCTACAACACTCCCCCCCTTAGGTCTTGACAGATGCTGTGTTGTAAGAGTTAGTGTTCCTCCATACCAGTTTTTTTCAACCTTTTCAAAATGAGAGGACCCCTTGAAATAACTTTCAGGTCTTCAGGGAGCCTTTTCTATAATTACTATAACCACAGCTTACAGTGCATTAGTGTGGTGGTCAGTAGGAATAATGCCTTTTACATTAATGGCCATTGAGAAGAATGTCACCCTCACAGATCACTGGAATCTGGTAAACTGACCTGAGAGCCACAAACTGCCCATTGCTCAGAGAACCCCCAGCAAAACTCTGGAGGAACCTTGGGGTTCTATGGGATCCTGGTTGGGAAACACTGACCCATGCACAGCCTAGGGCACTAAAAACCATTTCTAGCAGGGGTGATACCTCTTGAAGGTGCATCTTTCACCCAATCCGACCTTGGGTGAAGATGCTTCAATCCAGTAAATTGCAGTCCAGTTGGTTGAAGAATTCTGGATCCAGCATTGGATGCCATTCTAGTTCTGCCTGTTGCTTCTAGGTTGTGTAACAGTGTCCATGTGTGGGATCTCTTCTTTTTAGTTGCTACTGCTACCATGAGTGGTTCTGTAGATAGCAGAGAATTCCTCCTGAGACAGAAGACTCCCTCTAAACATGCCACTTAAGAGAGGGTTTTCAGAAACATGAGTTGACTCTTTCACGTGTCTTGCCCTTTAGCTGACCTTGGTAATATGTTATGGCCAAAGAAGAGCAAATATTATTTCTTATTCAAATATTTCAGAAAGTACGTGTTCATATGTGATAGATCTCTCAACATTGGCATTTTGATATAACCAAAAGTACATAGACCAAAGAATTTGCACATTACTCTACATGATTGGCTCAGTAGATAGTGTCAATCTTAGATTGTTTCTCAGCAGCATGCCAGAACACAGGTTTTTCTGCTCAAGCTGTAATTGTTTTATGAACCGCAAGAAAGTTAACATTTTTGTTTTCAAGCACCTGGACTCTATTTTAATTTATTAATCATTTACTTCCCCTCTTCTTTATGCCACTGCTTTTTTTTGCATGTTATGTGCTAAAATTTGAACAAGGTTCTACATATTTGCAATGCTATTGTGATGTTACAATATCTTTGTAGGCTATCCTCCCATTGTATCTAGAAAAGAATAGATAATGGAGAATAAACAAGTCCCACCTGTATAACCATCCTGTTCATTGTCAGGATTGGCATGTTTAGAAAATTGTGGATGGTTTATGTAGCATACACATCCATGCAGAAATTGTCCTTGTCTTCTGTGACCTCTGAAAGACTGAAATATCTAAAGTATTTTAATGGCATATAGTGTAATTATTATGTTAATCTGTGCAGACAACTATTGATTGTCTAATGAGTGAAAATGCCATTTTTAAATAATAAAAAGCCTCGTTAGAGAACAGAGCAAAGAAATTCAGCATATTTGCTAAGGGAACCGTGTAAACTGATGTGCTGAGTTGCACTGGTTGCTTTTGAGGTCTTTGGTCATTGATAGAAGAAAGAGCCCAACTGAAACAGATTTTAGAGCCTGTATATTTTCACTGAACATTTTAAAGTGCAGCTGTCATGGGGCTGTAAATGGGGCTGTCACTGGCTTTTTCTAAGTCTATGATCATTTTTTTCTGGAGCAAAGAATCAGGGCACAAGCCAGGTCCTGCCAAGCTTTCCGGGTATATAACGTGAAGACTGCATGCATCCACAACTTCAAATTGTAAAACTCTGTAGCTATCCTTAACAGAGTGAAAAGGAATAAAATGTTGTGTTATATGGAATATCTAAGAATAGATACCATACCTAAACAGTGCGCCTAAATTGTAGCTTTTGCTTGAAAATTGCTCCAGAAAAATAACCATGAACTTCCAGGTACCAGAGTATGCCTAGGCTTAGATGGGTTTATCTAAATATGAGGTGTTAGCCCCAAATATACAGCATTCTAGCTTTCTGAACACTTTTCATTTCATCATTTAGATCTCTAGGAGATGTTGGAGGCCCTGGGGAATTTCCCAGTATGACCGACCCTAACAATGGCAATGCCTTTGCCTATGGCTATGGCCTTACAGTAATACAACTGCAATGCAAAATCAAAGGCTTTACAGTGTTTGCCATGCTGGAGGCTTTGACATTAGATAACAAAGCCTCTGAACCCCCATTTAGAGATACAGTGCAGGCAGGCTAAGTCAGCAATAAGCGGAAGATCTGCTGCATGAAATCCACTATACTAGACCATTGGCCTGCCATTTTTTGGGCACAGCCATCAGAGTGCAGTTCTTCTTTATTTGCATTGGATGTGAGGTTTTCTTCAGACACTTCACTGTGATGTTTTGTTGCTTTTTTAATGTTGTCGTTCGTGTTTAGTTGAAGGTTAAATTCTCCCCAGATTGAATAATAGATTCTGGATCAACTGAACTGAAGAACTGTGATGTTTGCTGGTTTATTTGGCCATTGTTTCATAATGCCTTGGGTCTCTGCAGGACTTGGAATCCTATGTGGAAAGAAACATGCCTGCCCACAAAGACTTCAGACACCATGTTTGTGATAAAAGGCATTATATTGAATGCCAAATAACATCTGGTATATAGCCCCAATTAAATACCAACCGTTACCACTAGGCATTGTCAATCTGGTGCTCTAGCTGGTTAGGTTTGGGGTGGAAGAGCCATGTGGAGTGTGAAAAATAAGACAGGGGCTATAATACACAAAAAACTGTTGGCTTTCAGCTACAGAAGTGGGGGGTAAAAAAAATGCATGACCTGTAAACTACATGACATAACTCATGGAAGAGGAAACATTAGCCATTTACCTTGGAGATAAATGACCTTGTCCCACCATTACTGCATCACTGTGTTCTAAACTAGTCTTACTGGTCATTGCTTTGGTAAGTTGAACTTTTCCAATTGTATTTGCATTATTCTAAATCTCACCGGGAGGAAGTAAGTGCCTTAGATTTAGATACATGATACCCTCTGCTCTAGTTACACTATATTAGTCCAGGCAGAAAAAAAGTGAGCATTGATTTGTACCCTTGATAAATGTCTAAAATATATATACTGTACATGTCTATTACTCTCGACGCAACTATTATAACTTTAAAATTAAAACTATATAATTGGCTGCTATTTGTTTCCACTCTGTTGCTCCAGTGACAAAGTGACATTGTGGAATTTACTTGTGGCCTTTGTCATTCTTTTATTATTCAAACCAAAAAACACATATTTCTTTAAATTGGAACATTTTTTAGGACATATACATTCTTTCCCCTTTGACAAAGTGACATTGTGACATTGCTTCTTTGTAGTTTGTTTCTCGTATTGCTGTTCAACATTCAAATATTTCATTAAATTGTAATATATTCAGAAGTCAAATAGCGGTAGGAAGTGGTAGATGACGAGGTGGTTGAGGAATCATGTTTTTAAGGCATGAACAAGCAGAACAATGTCAAGGGAGAGGAAGAAAAGAAGTTGAACAACAGCAATATAATACAACAGGGGCCAAGGCAGTGGCCAATAGGTAGCCATGCCATCCTGCCATCATCTCTCAGCAGAGGTGTATGGTCTTTTCCCATAACTTCTGACACTCTTTTATGCTATCCTTCTTTAAACAAAAATAACAATGTAAAAAGAAATCATCAAACAATTAACATATTTTACTGAATTCACATCAATAACATTATCAAAGATAATAGCAAATATCAGAAATATATTTTTGTATTGCTTACGAAGGAAACAGCAGTGTCAGTGTCTTGGCATTGGGACTATTTGGCTTTTATTAGATTGAAATGATAGCTTTTGCTACCTATCCCAGTTTTTTGCCTACAGTGTAAAAGCTGGAAGGAGGAATGGCACACTCATCAGCAAGGGATGTCTAACAGAGACGTCAGCGTGTAGGCCTGGCCCAGGAAATACGCTCAAGCATGGTTTCTCTATGAATGTCAACCAATATGGCAAAGTTCATAGCCATCATGAATACCAACAACTTCAGAGCTGAAAAAAGAACTTCAAGGGCTAGTTGGTGTCTAGGATTGGCAAATGTTGGAGTTTGCAGAACATGTGTTACAGGTACTGGATTGCTCAGCTGGCAGTGTCTTGTCTTATCAGAAAGTGTGTTCCGTCCACCTGGAGGTGGTAACAATCTGCTATCAAGGCTCGTCTCTCAGATAGCTTCCATAACCCTTGGTGGCTTCCAAATATATGTATATTGTACAGGACCGCAGGGAAAGGTCCTGAATGGGACATATGTTTTTTTCTGTATATAGAACATGGGCTCTTTAAAACCAGTTCATAGTCTAGCAGCACACCTAAGCTACTTATAGCCGGCTTCCAGTCTGCTTGTAGCAAAACTCAGGGCTGTACCCGGTGTAATAGGAAGGGCCACCCAGTACCTTCTTTCCCATTCCAGAGTCCAGAGCCCTAAAACAAACTAAACAGTACCAACCTCTTGAGGGTTACATTCTCTACTTCTAAACTCTTTCCCCAGCTTACATATCTCCCATCCAGGACCCATGCCTGCAGTCCTGTACTATATAGGTAAGTAAACATAGTCCCGCCACCCAAGCAGTTGCTCCATGATTGAGCCTGGTACTCACAGATAGCACGTGTTGCAGTTTCAAAGTCTGTTGTCCCACAACTTGGGCTGCCCAGTCCTGGTACCACCAGCATTACAATCTGCACTCAGGCTGTGACACCCCAGGGGTATTGGTCTCACCTAGACTTTGTGAGACACCGACCTAGACTTTTCCAAGCTCTTCAAGCACACAGCCTCACTTCCCCCTGATACAAAGACAGGTGCTATTTCTATTAATGGCCAGGCGCTCCAGAGCCATCTTTAACTCTTGGCCTAGAAAAGGGATGGAGTGCTTGGCCCATCCATTCCATCCAGAACACTCTGGGCCTGAATCACAAATAAAAAAACACAATTCTGCAACAAAAAAAATTCAAACTGCCTTTTTCCAGGAGACACTGGGATAGATGAGGCCAAATACCTTTCAAATTGTGCACCATATATTTCATTCTGTTACTATATATATATATATATATATATATATATAAATATATATATATATATATATATATTTACAAAATTAAAAAATTAGGATCACACATATTACTGCTGCCTCTGTATTCTCATCATATAAATTAATATATAATTTTGATTTCCAAATGAATGGTTCAAGCCACCAATGCCAATACCAACCTGGCCAACATCTGGCACGACCTCTTTCCATCACACCCCATTTCCACCCCACCAAAAAACAAATAAATATACAAATTAATATTACATTAAAAGAAATAAATCAAGATAGCTGCATTTTATTTCTGCTTTTGGAAGACATTTGCAGGGGACCTGTCAGGATTGCTATTGATGGTGTCTAAATGTGGCCGGGCCAATTTTCAAAACAGCTATTTTTTGCATTGCAACACCATGCCGTGAAAATGAAATGGGGTGCCGCATGTTACTTGTTATCCTTCAAACACAAGGGGCTGAAGCACTCATTTCTGGTTATATTGACAGATGCCCACTGTGAAGTCCATTTCTGCTTTTAGCTTACTATCCACAGAATTTCTCTTTAAAATCATTTTTCAAGATTTCTAAGTTTACATTCCCCCTCCCCATCTGGAAAAAATGGCTTTAAAAAAAAATGACACGTCTCCGGGAAACTTTGTGAAAGGCATTAGCTTTCAGATGCTCAGGGACACAAAGTTAGCATCTGCTAAAATAGGCTAATTTAGTGTTTCACAAGTCCTTATTGAATTTTTTTGCATGTCATCACCCATCTCACTTTGAAATCCCCCTTCTGTGCACATAGCACCAATTAATGTAGCACAATGTTAATGTTCACAAGTTTCCAGCTTTGAACAAATTTGAAAATGCTGATTCCAATGGCTGAGTACAATGTGAGCTTCATCTGTAAACAGTTTGTTCTGTCCTATATACGTCATATTGTTTGAAGTGGAACTACGGAACAGATAAAACACAAAGGATAAGAATGCTTGGAAAGCCATCAATTCTTTAAGTAAGTAAACCTCCCATAGGATTAGAACTAGTTAGTGTTGGTTGTTATTAGTTAGGGTTACAGGAGGGATGGGAGCTTAGAGTTAGGGTTACAGAAAATGTGGGGGTTACAGGAAAAAAAAGAGGGGTTAGGGTTATAGGCAGAATAGTTAAGCCTTAGGGTTTCAAGAAGGATTAGTTTTAAGGGTTAGGATCCAAGGTTTAATGAGAGAGTACATTTTTGGATTTCGGATTTACGGAGGTGGTAATTTTAGTCTTTGGGTTACAGGGAAGGTTGGCGGTAGGTATGGTGATACGGATGCTTTCTTATTTCTGTTCTTGTACCTGCATACCCCTGTAGTCCAAACCAATTCCTATATTTCCACTTTGGGCTTGTGTATTTGCAAAAAACTTTGTCATTACTAAGGCTTACATACACATGTTCAAATATTGTCACTCGAAATGATTGTATGACATATGAATGAACGAGCGCTGTACACACATCACCATTCTGTTCTATGGAAAGGGGAGGAGGAAGAACGAGCAAGCAGCATCCTGCTGTGCACTTTTCTCTTCACTTGCATTGTGGTCCTTCATCGCCAGTTGTTCATGGATGAAACCATGAACGTTGATGGGCAACCTTAGCTTCTCTCCCAAGACTGGCCCGACCATTGGTATCAGGTGGGAATCATCAGATGTGTGTACATAGTCTTAGATATCAAAGTTAGTCATCCTTTCAGTACTCAATACTCTTCAAGGGATAACTCAGTGTATGTGGTCTTCATTTGAAAAGAGTACCCAATGAAGTGCAAGGAAATGTAAAACAATAAAAAGGTATTATTTGGTATTATCTAGGCTTTCTTTGGTAATTTTCTCCTTAAAAAAAGGCACTCAAAACTCATCTTTCCAAACTCACCTACTAGTCTTCTTCTGTCTCCTAAATCCTCACTACTTCCCACCATTCCATATCTCCTTCCTATTATGTGATACTTCCCCCACCTCATAGATTGTAAGCTCTTTGGGGCGGAGTCCTCTGCTCCTCCTGTGTCACTGTCTGTCATATGCAACCCCTATACAGCACTGCGTAATAGGTTGGCGCTTCTCCTATATGTTACGAAAATTCTTGAGCGCCTTGTCTACAAAAGACTTACTGATTACCTGAGCACCAACTCTCTCCTTGACCCCCTCCAATCAGGCTTTAAGAGCCGCCCATTCCACCAAAACAGCCCTTATTAAAGTGGCCAATGACCTCATCAGAGCTAAGTCTCTGGGCAACTTTTCCCTGCTCCTTCTCCTTTCCTCTGACACTGTTGATCATCCCCTTCTAATATAAATCATGCACTCCATTGGTATCAGTGACACTGCTCTCTCTTGGTTTGCTTCCTATCTGTCGGACCGCTCCTTTCAAGTTTCTTTCCATGGTAATTCCTCCTCGCCCACTCTCCTCCATGGTGGTGTTCCCCAAGGGTCAGTCCTTGGACCGGTTCTCTTTTCTCTGTACACCTCCTCTCTCGGTAGTCTCATATCCTCCTTTGGCTTACATCTGTATGCTGATGACACTCAAATTTATCTGTCCTCCCCTGACCTGTCTCCCTCAGTCCTGGATAAGGTCTCATGCTGCCTGTCGGCCATCTCATCATGGATGTCTGACTGATTCCTGAAACTCAACCTGGATAAAGGGGAACTCATCATCATCCCCCCCCCCCTCAAATTCCAAATCTCCCCCTGACATATATCTAACTGTTATAACACTGTTATTCGGCCCTCCCCCCAGGCACGTTGTCTTGGTGTCACCTTCAATTCTGCCCTCTCATTTACCCCCCATATTCAGAACATTTCCAGGTCCTGTCACTTTCACCTGCGCAACATCTCCAAAATCCACCCCTACCTGTCCCCTGAGACCACCAAACTCCTTGTAGATGCTCTTATCATCTCCCGTCTGGACTACTGTAACATCCTCCTCTCTGGTATTCCACTAACCCGACTCTCTCCTCTACAATCTATTATGAATGCTGCCGCCAGACTCATCCGTCCTTCCCACCTACCTACCCCATACACAGCCTTCCCACCACTCCTCTTCCGCTGCATCTCTTTGCAGATCTCTTCATTGGCTTCCATTTCACCTTAGATTCAGATTCAAGCTCCTGTGCTTTGCCTTTAAATCCCTCCACAGTTCTCACTCCTTTTTACTTTTCTGACTTGGTAAAAAAAAATCCTCCCCTAGCCGTGCTCTTCTCTCCTCCAATGACCTACTACTGACTTCCTCACTCATAACCTCATCACACGCACAACTCCAAGACTTCTCTAGAGCTGCCCCAACTCTCTGGAATGGTCTTCATCGTCCTATTCGGCTTGCTCCTACTTTCTGCTCATTTCAAAGAGCCCTCAAAACCCATTTTTCAAATATGCCTACCCGTCTTCTTTTGTCTTTTGAAACCGTCACTACTTCCCACCACTACATATCTCCCATCCTATTGTGTATTAATTCCCCCACCTACTAGATTGTAAGCTCTTCGGGGCAGGGTCCACTCCTCCTGTGTCACTGTCTGTATTAGTCTGTCATTTGCAATCCCTATTTAATGTACACCGCTGTGTTATATGTTGGCGCTATATCAATCCTGTTTATTAATATAATAATAATATTGCATTGCATTGCACATTTTATTTTCTATGTAAACAAAAGACAGAAATGTATCTATAAAAACATATATCTATATAGGTTTATACTATGATTTGTCCTGTTTACAATAACAGTAAAACAATATTTCTGGCACAAAATATGGCAAAATCATTTGCACATGAAAGAAAATCATGTTTTTTTGTGTGAGTGTTTGTTATTTTTAAAGACCCTGCAAATACAGAGAAAAGCTGATTGTGTGCCAATAACGCACTCAGCCCCTAAGACCTATTGTTGGCTGCCAACACACAGTGTTTTGTGGCATTAACCCTACCCAGTTGGCTACTGCTAAAGGACTCAAAGGCCATTTCCACTCTCCTTTTCACTATAAACATATATATTGTTCTGTAGTCAAATCTATGTCAGTTAGAAGATATCATAAAAAGTGTGCACAGGACACTTTGGGCCGATACTAGAGAAGCTACACTATCATGAGGGCACCTGAGTGATCCAGCAAATGTGGAATACATTTCTTAAAATTAATTTGCTATTAGTTGGCAAAAAGTTTTCAATCCTGGACCAGATCACTTTCAGGTTTGCTGGATTACTCAGGTTCTCCCATGATAGTCAATCTTTTTGAATCTTGGACAGCTTTAATAAATCAGGCCCTTTAAATTAGAAATGTATCAAAAGTAGACAAAGGTTAGGTTGGGGTGTACATACAATTAAAACCCAAATAAATTGTTACTAGTCTCCCCAAACTTTCTAATAATTTGGGGAGACATTCCACCAGGTGTAATGGAGCAAAGTATAAACTAAGGGGATTGCTGCACAAGAAAAATAGAGTTGTATTATAAATGTGCATAGCATTTTCTAATAGATATTGTTCACATTGCTTATAAACTTGTATATTAAATATTATGGTCATCCTCAAGTCATAATTATTCACTCCTATTAATTGTAATAGCAATGTGACCATTATCTAATAATTAAAGAGTGTTTTCATCGTCATTTTCACCCAGGCACTTTTCTCCTTGTCCGCATTTGAAACGCATTTTATCATGCAAGACATTTGGGAAGATCTCATCTTTTTCATTATAGACTGAAAGATTCAGATCATTTCTGTGAAACCCATTTTCTTCCTGGACTTAAATTACCCGTCCTGCTCTATTCCAATCCGAGCATTGAGAAGAATCCAGGAACAGACTTAACTAGGCACTTCTCAGATAAGGTAATTGATTTCTTTATGACAGTGATTTATGCATTTTAAACTCCATATTGCATATGTTAAAGGGACATTTTAGTAAGTTACTTATTTTTAGAAGACTTGGCAGAACTTATGTTCTTCAGGAGAACAATAACAACTGAAATTCTGATTCAAGTTATGGCTTAAAGCTCCAGGCAAGGAGATGAATATAGAGTTGAAATGCTTGTAGGGAAACTTTTTTTACTTGTGTGAGTTGTCCATCTTGTCCTAAGATTCACACAACTCTTCTAGTAGCACCAGGCTGATAACCAAACTTTTCTTTACTGCAATCAAACAATAAATCTATGTCACCTATACCCACCCAGCCTAAGATTGGACATCAAGAAAGCAGGAATATCCCATACCTCTGGTACACTACTCTCTCATCTAAGGATTAGGTTCAAGCCACTCATTATCATTAAGTTTGCAATTATTATGGACTTTTGTAAGCATCAGACTTGATAATGCATGCACATATGTGAGATAATGCAGTGATTGGCTGTAATTTAATTTCTCCCAAGACTAACTGTCTCCGGGCTGCCTTTTCATTCATTGGATTCCAGAGCCACATATGGGAGTCACAACAGTCGATTTCTGCTCTCCACACACAGCCCTAAAGATCAAAAGAAATCCAATTAATTTAAAGAAGGAAAGGTGCCTGTGATAAACTTTAAATTCTAAGTACAGCAGAATCAAAGGACCTTGTGATATGTATATATATAAATTGAGATGTTGATTGGTCGGTTGATGGCAGCTGTGGACCCCGCTTAGTCTGGTCCCCTTTTGGATTTCCCATATTAGTTTTGGCTGTTTTTAGTTGAAATATCTAGTAAAGATGATCCTAAATATCATAGCAGTCTCATCAGTCCTGAGGAAGCTTATGTTGCGAAACGCGTAGAATACAATGTGAGATTGGATTTACAACTAATGTTCTTGTTTCAGTAAACATATCGCTGATTTTTTTTAAAAATACAATAAATTATGAACATAATGAGCAATGAAGAACAATCTTGAGGACTTTTAAGGCATATATTTCATATAAATGTACTTACAATTAGAAACAGCGTACCTTTTTTTTGGACAAACTTATTTAAAAGTACACACTACATCAAATATTTTTTAAACCAAACAAGACTTCAAATCCCAATCCTAATCATTACTCCCGACCCGTTTCGCAGACCTCTGTCCGCTTTTTTAGGAGTTAATTGAAATCTCTAAATATACATAGTCATGTATCAATGGAGAAAAACACAAAAACTAAAACTTGTGAAAACACAATAAAGTGTGTGTGCCTTTACCTTGTAATTAGTGCCCTAAAAGTCATTTAAATTGGTTTGTTGTGGTTTATGCAAAGTTGGTGGATGTGGCACTAAAAAAAAGTATCTTGGTCCCTGGTCCATTAACAAGAAACAGTCTGCAAAAATCTACGTGCAGCACCCTGCTGATCCCTTCCACCAGCCATATTGTACTGCATTGCAGTAGTGACAATGTAATTGGGTCTACAATAGGATTACTAGTGCATTGGTGTATGAAGAGACTTGGCATGTCCTCCCACCTAATAGTTCCCAGTGACCTTTTCCTAGGCTTCAGCAATGTCACCCTGAGTGTAATAGAGTGTAGCGTGTAATACAGCCTCATGTCAAAGGGGCTTCCTTGTCTCCATAATTACAAAGTCTATTCTGGTTGGAATACAGAACACCAATTATTGCAGCAGAGGCCAATCATACAGAGGTCCTGCATACAGTCACTTTAACCAAATGTTTTGCCAAACACTACTACTAGATATGATGATTATGCTTGGCCCCTGATTGATGATAATTCCCCATGGCTGGGTTAAATGTCAACCTAAAAATCAATTTTAGTCTTGCGCAAAAGCAACGCTGTCCAAACCTAATAAAATAAGTAAGATCATTGTTTGATATCACCATTCATAATGCCCAAGTCTGCTAACGTATATCCATTCCAGTATTGCAGCTGCCTTCACACTTTTAGTGCTTGGATTGATAGACATTTGTTTGCACCAAACAAGACCATGGAAATGCCGGAAAGAGATCTATTGTAAGTTAAATGCATATGCCAATGATTTTTAGTGGCAAGATCTGAAACTGATTTCAAGCTGATGCCATCAAACATGGACCTCTGGAGAGGTGAACCTAAGACCTAGCAAAGCAGTTTATTTGATTTTTTTCCCTATGATCAGGATTGTTTTTGTTTATTTTTTTTTTGTTTTATACTTCACAAATAAAATTCACATATACATCTTAAAAAAGAAAAATAAGAAAATAAGAAAAGAAAAATACATCACCGTTAACAAAACCATAAAAAAAATCACAACAGCTGCCCGTGCACAGTATGAATATGATATGAATCCACATATGAATTTCAATATGTTTTTGATAAGCACATATTGCTGCTTGGATCTTTGTCATATTTTTACTTCAATTGCCTGTCAGTAAGGATTCCTCTTGCAGTAACCTTCACAGCGGTGTTTCAGCTCCACTGGTGACAGTAAGGGGGGGGTTATACCGATATAGCAGCCATTCTCTGAGCGGTGAGATAGTGAGAGCTGCATGTAGCATAAAAGAATCTGACCAAGATGAATATGCTTCTTCTTCCCCTGGCATGTACTGTGTAGAGACACACATATGGAATATTAAAAAAACCTGAAAATATAAACTTATATTGCATATAAATGCTACCAGCAAAAAAAAAAAAAAAAAGTTGATCAAGCTATAGGAAAGCAGAAATAGTTCTTCATATTCCTTTAAAGAGAACAGGTTATGCAAAATCTGTTACAAAAGCAAAATTATAGATGTCATTTTTTTGGCATGCATATCACTTTCCTCTGAAAAATGCCCACTTAGCATATTTTCCAAGTATGGGTGATGTTTGGTGGCCCATTACATTCTCGGTCGTAGTATTTACTACAACCTACGTAGTAAATACCACGTAGTACTTCCATTTATCCTTATGTTTTCTCATTCGTTCCAGAAACAAGGTGGATTGAGTCTGTAGAATCATTTTTAAGACAGTATGAGCTCATAAAACTCCTAGATTGTAAGCTCTTCGGGGTAGGGTCCTCTCCTCCACCTGTGTCACTGTCTGTATCTGTCTGTCATTTGCAAGCCCTATTTAATGTACAGCCCTGCATACTGCATAATAAAACTGATACAACCACAGAGGCAGGGCCAGCCCTTGCACATCTTATATAAACAAAATGAAGTTGATATGTTTAAAATATGCAAAATATATACAGTAACCTATTTTTAATACATCCATTCCAATGAAGGCTTTAAAAAACAAGCACAAACCCTGTGAAAGGTTTCTCCTTACAAGGTTGAGCGAGCAAGATTTTTAAATTAGGCCGTTCTCACTTACCGAAATTGGAAGCGAGAACCGCCGGTGTAAATTCGCTCAAGCGTCATCCGGATTTTCCTTTCCTCAGCCAATCAGAGAGCACTAGAGGTTTTGAACGGGGAGATTTGTCTACATTCAACCTCTAGTACCCGGGGATCGCACACAGGATGATTCCTAGGGCTGCATGAATGAAAGCTCCTCCTGTTATGATTTCCTGGAACTTCCGCTTGGTCCGCAAAATCAGTTCGCCAAAATTTTGTGGACTTATCGAAAGTTTGATGAAATTTTCATGAGATAGCCAGAGGCATTGTTGCTCATCCCTACTCCTTACTTCCTGTTCTGGTGACAACTAAAAATTTGGATTTCCCAAAATTTCCTGTCTCAGGTATAGTTGTCACCAGAAAAAAAAAAACACTCACGTGACCATCTGTATGATCTAGAAAGAGGAAAAGTAGAATGAAATTTATTATTCCAAGAAATCATTTTTCATTGCTTTATAATAGAGTTTTGATGCTTGTGTGCCCATTGTAGACCCCATTTGGTGGTGGACAGCGTTTAGCATTGGCCTTCTACACAGCCTGCTACACAGGAAACTGTGATGCCATTTGTTTTCTCTCCCTTTTTTCTTATGGCCATTTGGTTTTTCAGTATTTAGAACTACAGTCACTCTATCGTGAGATCAGACTGGAGGAGCTAGCCTGCCACCCTTCCCCAAACTCCAAGATTCAAATGCAGCAGTGCACCTTGGGCACCCATTACCTTGTTAGTCGTTCACTGGAAGTCCTTCCTTGGAACTTTTTTGGTAGGTATTAGCCATTGCATAAAGGAAGTACCCAACAAGACCTGTCAATTTTAGGATGCTCTGACCCATTGCTCTTGCCATCACAATGTTGCCCTTGTCTCTCAGAAAATTATGCTTACCCATTGTTTCTTTCAAGCACATCATCTTCAAGAAATGAGAGTTGCTTGCCTAATATGTTCCCCTCTTGACGGGTGCTATTGTACCCACATAACCAATGTTATTCATCTGCCAGTGGATTTTATATTTGGGCCGATCAGTTTATGTAGATATGTATTTATACCTATAGTGATATATCAAAAAAATATTTTTTTATCATCAGCAGCGCTGCTTAAAGCCTTATCCACTATTAGTCACAGTGACCATACCTTACATTAATAATCTTGCAAAGTCAGATTCTGGTAAATTGTTTTAGATTATTTCCACACCTTACATGGGATCCAATGTTTTTCTTGCTAGAGCTGAACTACAGGAGGTACAACTGCTCCTGGGCTTTCCTTGATTTCTTGGAAACGTATTGCATTCTGTACAGAACAAGGGAGCGTTTTATTTTTTCCTTCTCATCATTTTCTTTGTTTGAACTAGGGGAAAGCTTCATCAAAAAATATACTTGATAAAGCAATAATGTTTAAATTCAAATTTAGAAACTTTTATAAAAAAAAAATGAATACAAGGTGCACCATACCACTGTATGGTGGGTTTTCCCAAATAGTAATACTAGTATGAGCTTTATTGCGTATGAAGCTGGCTTGATTGGGCCTGATTTAATAAAGCTCTTCAAGACTGGAGAATATAGATTATTAAGGGAGGACATGACGGATCCAATGAACTTGGAATAGATCTGGTCCAGGACTGAAAACATTTGCCAAATATTACAAAATCTATTCCAGGTTTGCTGGATCACTGAGCTTCTCCCATGATAGTCTGTCTTCTCTAGTTTCAATGTTGTCTGTGATACTTTCCATCCGAGCACCTAAAAGGAATCATTAACCTTAATCCAACTAATGAGACTTCCCAGTCTCCGAACTTTATTTCACCATTATGCAGATATATACAGTATATACCAAGTCAATTAGAAATATGTTCATATAACCATCACCCTCCTCAGTGACTACTCAACATAGATGACAATACTATCACAATACTATCACGACCTCTAGAATACCCCTGACGAAGTCTAAGGGTGAAACACGTCGGGGATTGAGACTACTGTACGGTCCGAACGCTGTACCAATATAATTTGTAATGGTTGTATATATATATATATATATATATATATATATATATATATATATATGAAGTTTTGTAACCTGCAGTCCTATCCTGAACTCTACTGAACAGCTTTCTAAAGAATTTTTAATGGAAGCCATTCCAATGGAAAGGGGCAAAAGGTAAAGATGACCTCAATTTTAATGTCCATAATTTATGAATTAGACGCCCAACAAGGTTTAATGTGGGTACCCAAAAATGTTGGCCATATAGTGTAGTTTTGTTTTGCAGAATATCTTCTCATGTTGGAAATTTCATAAAGTCAAATTTCAAAAAAGTCCCATGGTTTACAGACGGTAGAAAAAAGAATTGGTAAAAAACCTCCAAGCAGCAATATTTGAAGACAGTGCACACTTATAAACAAGGCTTGTACATTGATTGATGGTTATAGGGTTTATATAAGCAAAGCTGGGAAACACAAATCAAATTCCCAATAACTTTTTCTCTAGCACACCATGACACTGCAATATAAAGTGATTGCTATCGCCACTTTATATGGGAAAGATATAGAATCAATATAGAATCTAACCAGGGAGATTTAAGACAGTGCACAGTTATATACCAAACATATATACTTATCAATGGTTATAATCTAGGAAACACAAATCCTATGTGCGATGAATGTTTCCCCCCTGCATGCACCATATAACAATTTGCAGTGCATTAAATCTAAAAGCAAAAAGATTTGATATTTATCTTACTATTTCTAAATATTCTTGTTTATAGTGGTGCAATATGAGTCAACCATTGTTCCACAATGTTTTATTTCATTTTATTTCATTTCGACCTCATTTCACGGTGCAAATAAAGTGTTCTTACTGATGTTTTTATATGTTTGTACTTGGAAGCAAACTTTGAGAGCTTTGCCACCAAAAGCTCAGATGTTAGTGTTTAGTAAATGCTGGAAAATTAAAGAGGACCTGGACTGGGTCCAAAACAAGGCAAACCTGGTAAAGGTCTAATAACCAGTATTGCCTGTAGCACTCTTCATTACTGATTTACCATGCCCTGTTCTGTACTATGGGGGGTGCCATTTAGTTTATGCTACCCTGATGATCTGTCAACTCAAGGGGTTATATGCAAAAAGCAGCACAAAAAGTGATGAATGGGCATATCCACAAAATGATGCAGAAGTAGCAAATATATATTTGCACACCAGATCCTCAAGTATATCTTTCTTTGTAATAAGAACCAAAATAGTGACATGACCAAATCTCAGTACAAATCTTGTGAGACTGGCAGTCATTGGGATATCACTTTAGATGGTCTTACAATGCATATATAAGGCTATGAGACCGGAGGTTTCTGGGTAAGCAGAAGTGTATCACAGTGCTTGGAACTGAAAAGCTAGTCAAATGGGGAAAAGTATTAATTTGGTTTAGAGTCCCATTAAGTCAATGTCAACTTCCGGGGCAATCCCATGGATAATATTTTTCCAGAATGATGTATCCTCAGCTTGAGTTTTTAAAGCTTGGAAACTGCTTGTTCATATTTCAGTACTGTGTTGGTCAATCGTATTGCTGTTTTTTTCTTTCCTTTTGCACTGTAGATCCTTTTAAAGAGGCTTCCTATCTTAAATTGGTAGAAGAAATCAACTTCATTATCAATCACACAATGTACCTCTGGTCCATGTGGTTTAGAACACCAATCTGGAGTGATCATGGAATTTTTACCCATGAAAATATTTACTTTTATCTACTTATGATGCTAAAGTAAGTAATATCCCTAGTACAGGAACCCAAGAGGTTTCTCCACATATATTAAGAAGTCTGAATTGCAGCAACATACCCATGTAACTGGATTTCTGAAATCTGCAAACTTCAATCATATCATGTAGTGCTAACGTTGGCCCATCCCAATTAACACCTCTTTTTTGGCCAATGAGGCTGCCCATCTGGGCGAAGAATAAATAGTAAAGTATGTTAGATAGAAGGTGGCAAAGTACTAGACAACTTATGGCAACTTGACATTTAGCCTTTCCCACCAATTCTTTAGACTTTCAAAGCTTTGCACTTTAAGCTTGTATTATCTCGCTTTTTTACTGATTGATGTTCATTTAGAAAAGGGTTTACACTGGGGAAAATCATTGCAAATATGCTGCATTTATCCCTAAAAACATGCTAAAAATACACAAAAACACTGAAAAACATAATTTAATCTTTTTAATTTTGCATTTATTCTAATATATTTGAAGTAAGATATTTATTATTATCATTAACTTCTGATATGTGGAAGGCAAGGTAAGTCTAATGATCATCTATGAATATTTATATTGTATTTGAAATCAAGGAACTTAACAAGGTGCTCCTAATTAATGCAGTGTTTTTTTCACATCCCACGTTTATGATACCAGGCTATTATCGGATATTTGCAGAGGTAGCAATGTAAGATGAGCTGTGTTCCCCCTCTTATTTTCTTTTCTGAAAGTTGAAGTTGTGATCTGCAGCCTGCTTATGTGGGTCACTTAGGAATCATAATCAGCTTTCTGGGGCCATTGGTTTAGTAATTCCACCAATTAAAGTAAATCTATTTAAGTGTAACCCTGCAATGTACACTGCATTTAGAGGGAAATTTGTCTACTCCAGCCAGTAGATGCTCGTTTGGCATTCTGAAAAAAGAGCTACAACTTCTGGAATAATGTGCCATTTTTTATTTTGTATTAGGTAGGGAATGGTAAAAATCCCTATCATTTTTTTTCTATTGGTGAGATATTACTTCACTTTAGAGAGGGGAGGCCTCAGACACCAGTGAAAGTTTTCCCTTCTATTTTGTATACGGCAACTCTTGGAATCAAAGGATACAATAAAGAAATACCTGAAAGTGGTTTTAACCCTTTCATAAAATATCCAAGACTCAAGTACGTGGCTCTTAAGGTGCCCATACCTGTGAGAGCTTCCCAAACCTTCCTGTCTCTGCTAACACTCAGGCCCTTCTGACAAGCAAACCTATGGCACTCCTTGGCATCGGCATGTACCATGGCTATTGAATCTGCCAATCATAGTGATGGACAAATAGAAATGTGCGTAAGTGGATAGTCTCAAAGTTTTGTTAGCATTCCCTGTACTTTTCACCTGTCATTGTTTGCCCCAGTTCTACTCATCACGGGTTCTCCGTAGCAGGAAAGCACTGATATCTGAAAGGGTACAAATAATGCCAATGGAAATATGGCCACGGACCATATTCTTTATACCCTATAATTAATTCCAATTGTCAGATAATGCAACCCGGTATTACCAAACTTCTACAATGGCTGTAAATACTTGGATTGATGATTGCAAGCATGATGAATGCTCTGAGCAGCATGCACACATTCAATTGTTGTCTCTGGATCGATCATTATTGACTGTTTCCAGCAACAAAAGGGTGACAGATGAACGAAAATTGGAGAGGTAAGGGGGGAGAACAAGCAAGTGACCCCTTGATGTGATCTTCTCCCTTCACTTATATTGTGGTAGTTCACCATTGGTTGTTTATGGATCCATCAGGACGGATCCTTGGATGATATCGGGCCACTTTTGTACACATTTCAGAGTCTCGCACGAGATGAGCCCAACCGTTCATATCTGGAATCATATCGAGAATCATCTGTGCCTCAAATATAGAGGGTAACGTTTGAATCTCAGAAGAAATGGTCCCTAAACAAAACATGCTTGGGTCATTTTAGGTTTTGGTAAATATTCCACTTGTATAAAATGGGAGCAAAGGTCCGGTGTTCTGGTCTGAACAAGTCAGCAATAAAGGTCACTCCACCACTCAGAACACCAAGAAGGTAAAGGGTGCAGAAAACAAAAAAGTTCCAGGAAGTCCCATGTGTTATATACATGTAGTATAAAGTAAAAGGCCAAGGGGTATATATAGCCAGTACTTTTCTTTAGAATGTTAGATAGAAGGGTAGAAGGAATGTTTCCCATATGTCTTGCAGATACAACAGAAAGTAAGAAGAAATCGTTCTCTTTTTCTCTTCTTACACTTCTCTTCCCAAGGGAATTCTTTTGCACAGCTGTCACCAGGATAGGTGTTCCCATGACCCTTGTAATATTTTGGATTTCCCATAACTTTTGTTTTGATCCTAAAGTATTGAAATGTAAGTGCCGCCCAGTCCAGGGGAACCATGAGTATGAGAGTATGAGAGTGTATGATAAAGAGGTCTGGGAATACAGAAGTGGATTTAATGACCATTAGAGCAGTGGTTTTCAACCACTGTGCCATGGCACACTAGTGTTTAGTGAGAGATCTTCAGGTGTACCGTGGGAAATTATTCAATTATCATTGTTGAGTGTCTGTGCTGTAGTGACTGGCAGAGTAATGTAATACTCTTCCATGTCAGTGGGTGGCAGTAGGTAGCTTTAATGCCTTGTTTATTTTTAGAGACAAGAGAATTAGCCACTGAGTGTCATGTTGTAACATTTTTGAGTGGCGTGCTGCAGGATTTTTTCAATGTAAAAATGTGCTATGGTTTAAAAAAGGTTGAAGAACACTGCATTAGAGGAACCATTAGAGCTAGACAGAGAATGAGATTGGGTAAAAGGCTAGAGCATAGTATAGGAGATTGAGTGGGTGCCCATTATATATTTATATATTGCTGGGGTTCTGTTTTTTTGTATTTGTTGTTTATCATTTTTCGAATTAAAGGACATCTACCTATTAGCTACATATTCCACAACAAAAACAAACTTCATTTAACCCGATCCTTTGCTTAATCACAGAAAATGTGTAACAGATTTTACATAAAAGCTTTTCTTTCTTTCTATTAATTTATTCATTACACCATTTTTCTTTCTCCTCCAGCCAGATGGGACATTGAGAATACAGCGACGTATTTATTTGTTTAAAGCCAAAAATATCGAGTTGGGTTCACTATCATCTGTCTGGTCTGTGTGAAATACAAATCATGAAAAATGGTGACAGTATGCCATAATGTTGGAATAATCATAAAGGATACAGAATCCCATTAATTATTAGATACTGACAACCTTATTTACCGAATTCAGAAAGGTTTATTTGTAAAGGACTGCTGCTATATGTGCTCAACAAAAATTGGTGGACTGTCAGGTTTCAAGTCAGTAATTTATTAAATTTTTCCCATCAGTCCCAATTCTTCCCATTCTTCCCAACTTGGATTTTCAAAATCTACGCTGCCAATTTTACATTCACTAACTAATAGGCATTTTTTCCTATTTTCCCCTTTTTAATATGTATTTTTTATGTTAAAAAAGGCATTAATCTAGCAATATGTCTCCAATTGGTTTTATGAAGGTTTTAGAGGGAAATTATTAGGATTTTGTTTTGTTTTTTATGGTTTGCAGATTTACTAATTGTTTTTTTTTTAACTTGATCATACATTTTTTATTTTACAAATAAATATTTTAAAAACATAAAGCATTCTCTGAGCCATAAAGAGTACATCTCATACTACAATGGAAAACTATAGGCCTAGCTTGGCAGATGAACAATGGTTGACCACTGCTTCAACACACTGCAAAAGGTTGATAGGGAATTTCTACTTAGGCTGAGGCTGTTTTCTACAGAAAAATTATATTCTCAAAAATAGGAGATCACTGGGACTTTGAAGGCAACTAATCCATTATATATTAACAAATAAAATTTTAAAAAACTTTTTTATATATACCATTAAAAATCTTATGCCACCAACATGTGTACACAGTCAAAACAACATATTTTAACAATGCAACCATTTAATTGAATTTCTCTTCTAATTCAATATTCTCTGTATTCTTCATTTTCTCAACGCGTTTCACGGATCATTTTCTGCTTCTTCAGGAGCCACATTTGGACTGGGAATAGGATTAACTTTCAGCAAATGTGTATAATTGTAACAATATCATGCATCTGGTATAAAAATCAATACCATCATTTTACCAAAATATGCATACAAATAATATATGAATACTATAAATAATCTCTTCATTAAATACCTCTTAAATAGGTAATATGTTTTTACACCTTTAATTTTGATAGAACTGGAATTAGCTGATTTAAACAATAAGTAAGCTGGGCATTAAAAACTGGGTTGATCTAGAAGCTAGCTATCTCAAAGGCTAGGATCATTTCACCCCAGATATTATATGAATTGGTCTGTTTCACCCACTAATAACTCAGCCCTTTGTTTTGTAACGACAGCCCAACTGCAGAAAACAACATGGTGCTTTAATTTTTGCATATATCATGCAACAATGCTGTAGAAGACCTCCAAAGGGCCAGAAGACACGCAGGGACCAAAAGGTGTATTTACCCCATGTATACTCACCTCTCCCAATTAATTTGAGGGTGCCCTTGACTTCTTCCTTTTTTTCTTCTTTTTATGGATCTTTGGCCATTTTGTTTGGTGGGGCAGTGAAAACACATTCACTCTAAACAGCCTCAATGGAAGCTGCGATGTGCCAAGATTTTGACAGCTAAGGGAGCAAAGATGTTTTATGGCAGATGGGACATCCCCTGTCCCCTTCTCAATAAAACTATGCCTGATTGCAAATTTTTATAGTGAAATCCTAGTTCCACTTGAGGAAGGCAGCCGTTTTTTGAAGTCCTGTCCCGTGTTCCAGATGAATATTTCACTACCGCTAAAATGCCCCTTCGAAGTCAGTATGCTGGCTGGTTTATACACACAAAGCTTGAGGACCAATGTCAAACATCATTGAGGACCAACAAGTTAAAAAGGTAAATGGAGGCTTTGGTGGGGTATTATCAAAATATAGTGAAAACAAATTAAATGTATAAGGTTTACTAACAAAATAAAATAGTAAAGAATGTAAAAAATAGTTAAAACTAACGAGCACCAGCACACATTTTATGTATAGATTAAACTATAGTACAGGTAGTCCCTGAGTTAGGGACATTCAACAAACGGACAACTCCTAGATACAAACAGGGCTTCCCTGCTCGCTAGTGTGCAGAACAGAGGATTGGAGGGGGCAGTTGAGGTTTTGGTTGATCTTAGGGGGTGAGCTCTTCTGCAGCCTCTTGTAACTCTTTAATGACCAAGACAAACTCTGCAGCTGTTTATTCTTGCATATAAAAGCAGAGTTTGCTCCAGAAGGTAATAACTGGGATTAACTCACAATGAGGATTTAATACAGTAACTGATACCACGCTGCCTAATATTTATGTTGAGACAAACATCTGTCCTAATTGCATTTTTTAAAATAATGTACCTGTTCCAACTTACATACAAAATCAACTTATGAACAAACTATCTCATATGTAACCCGGGGACTACCTGTACTTTGATTTTGACATAGGTACCTCCTATGAATGAAAGCTGCAACTTCCGATATTATTAATACAGATTTTACACACACAGTAGTAGGACCTGGTTAAAAACTGACAACCCGGCCCTGCAGACAAGCAGTGGAACAGCTTTTCTGTGTAATCAGCATGGCCCAGCTGTCAATTTAACACAAAGTCCTACTCTATGATGAAAAGCTCAGCTGTCAGTTTGACAGCCATTACAGCCTCTTTTTGTGTATTAGGATATATTGTCAGTGGAGTCCCATATTGTATATTGTTTTCGCTGCCAGTAATCTGTCTGGTTGGGCTTTCTTGTTACCTTTCTACCCGTGTTACCCTGCTCAGTGCCATTATGGTCAAGTAGATAAATGGTCACAATCCATCCTGACGAGGCAATACCTATATCAAGATTCTCGTCACATCTCATCGATGGATAGACCCCATGCAGCAGAAGAGCCTTTGGAGTATTTAGGGAAGCACTTTAGTAAAGTGACCTTTTGTAAGCAAGTTCCTCTTCTTTATTGAGTTGACTCTTAATCATCCGATAACAAACTTACAGCAAAGGTTAAAGTCCTTTACATCTAAATCTGTCAACAATCCATCTTCCCTATCACCCAGCTCAGCAGTAATGCAATCGCTATGCAAATAGATATCATGTCCATATGTTATTGTTTTAATTAGACGTCTCAGATGTACATAATCCGCCGTTAATACATTGTTTCTATCCGTCGGGGCCCCTCTGAGGATTTATATTGTATATTTTCCTATTGTGTTTTGCTCAACAGAAGCCACTAATTAATTTTTAACCAAATTAATCATAGATTATTTAATCTGAGCTCTGTGTCTCCTGTGCATAGCCTCAAATAATTGCTTTCAAACATTCCCGGAACATTTTGTTTGTGAGGAGGAAAAACAAATATTTGCAATGACGCGATAGAGAAGCGCGTCTTCTGCAAAGAAGAGCATTATGACTGTAAATTTTATGGATTGCGTGCCTCTTTTTTTTCTCATTCCACCTGTTTGGGAAAAAATCTAATAAAATAAAAAATGTCTGCTCAGAGTTATTTGTTCCTTGGTGAAAATGTGCTATCTCAGGTTCTACTGTACAATCTGTGTCATTTGGCAGGCTGCAGCTCTAGGGAAATTTCTTTGTACATAATGGATAGGAATCTGGAGAGAAGGCTCATTAGCAAGTCATTACCCAGAATTCTTATGTGCAGGTTGAGCACTGCAGGATATGACAGGTGGATGTAGCAAGTTCGGAAACTGACTATAGGTTTTTAATGGTTATGAAAGGTGCTCTCGCACCAAATAGCGGGGAATTACCTAGGCATGCTTGATGTTTTTTTTTCAGCGCTTAGCGTTCTTCGAGGTAGGCATTCAAGTTAGACAAATCCTTGAAAATAACATATTGATTTAATGCTTATTGCCCACATTCAGTATAATGATAATATACCCACCAGGAAGAAAGGCCAAAAAGACGACAAGGTTGCCATTAAAAAATTCTGTTTGAGCCGTATCAGCACACCTTAAGGATTAGCTTGGACTGTCGTTCTTTTCAAACGGTACCACCGCTGTTCACTGGTGCAAAACCAATCCTCAAAGACCCGGCTATCAATGAAATTAATGGGAGCAGTTGAACCCCCTTTCTTGTGCAGGTGTTCACTTGCAGTTTAATTGTGGTGCACTTTTTGGAATACTTAATCCAGCGTCTCAGGGCCGTCTTCCACTAAAACCACTGTCCCCAATGTGGCCGAAAACAACCTTGCTCCACCACTACACCTGAATGCCTCCAAATATTGCCTATGACCACACCTGGATGCCAAGTATTTAAATATAGGTTCCTGGGAGTAGATAAGCATGTGGTTCCACAACACCCTAAACACCCTTGTCTGAACAAGCCCTATAGAAAATTTGGCAATAATCATTAGGTATTAACCAGATTTACCCCAAACCATTTTCCCTTACCTGAAGCATGTAGTATTGTAATTGTAGTGAGAAATATCTTTTATTACTACCTGCAACCTTATAACCACGTCTGCAAAAATCTTGTGAGGATAGCTGCTGATAACTCACAACACCATTTTGCAGGAGCCTTTTTCTTTCACCCAGCGCAGGCTTTTGAAGCCAAGGTAGCAGCACTGATTTACTAGCATAAAAATGAGATGGGACATAGGTGAAACTTTGTAGCCCTGAAGGCAAGGCTGACATATAGGGCTCTATTTCATGTGTTTCAAGGACAGTAATTGATTACCACCAGTGAATATTTAAGATAATATCAGATTCCTTGTTTTATAACTAGAGTCCAAAGCGTTGTTTTCTGGATTAGGCCAAGCAAAATCCAGATTGCAAAGTTTCTCCCTCTAAATCCCCAAAATCTGGCATTTTAACACGCACTGGTATCACTTTCGATGTATCTAACACAAAGAGAATGAGATGATTTTAGGATGTCTGTCGTATTTATTTTATGCTACATCATCCACATGTGATACTGAGCCCCCATGAAAGGCGCAGACCAAGGATAGTCAGGAAATGAGGGGCGTTCGGTCTGGCTTGGCACAGATTGTAATTTGGATGGTGAGAAGCTCATAGGGTGCACTGAAATCAGAACCAATATTTGAATTACTCTTGAGGAGCCCATACAACTGTGCACAACTGAAAAAAAAGTCCGGCTTTAATAAACTAATAAAGTAATTTTCCATGGCCAAGTTGGGTTTTGAATCCTCCCTATTCTTGTACCTGTACCTGACCACAGTACTATGTCAGAAAAGCTAAAATCGAGATGGTACCTAGAGCAGTTGGATACTTACCTATATGAGCTTGTTGGATATCTTATTTCGAAAATGCCTTCCCCTTATGAGCAGGGGTGTAGTGGGGCGATGCACTTTTTTGTGGCTTAGACCTGTGATTGGAGAGTGGGCGGGTTCTGGTATCATGAGGTCCCTCCTTGGGAAGTTTCTTCCCCTTTGAGGGACACATAGGCATGGGTGTAGTGGGCCGGGCACGTTAACATAACAATAATGAGCATGCGCACTTGCCATGAATAGTACCGTGCCCCCTCTTCTTTTTTTACGACTACACCCCTGTTTATGAACAGCTTTACCAACCTTTACAAACATTTCCTAAAATTTTGGAAGACCTCTGAAGGACCAAAAGACAAGCATGGTCCTAAAGGTATACCTAACCTTGTGTATACTCACCTGCCCCCATTCATTTTCGGATGCCCTCAGCTTCTTTCTTCTTTTCCTTTTTTAAATCTTTGGCCATCTTGAGACACATTCAGTCTCAGCAGCCTCAGTAGAAGCTGGGATGTCCCAAGCGTTTGACAGCTAAGAGAGCGTCCAGGCAGGTGAGTATGTTTTATGGCAGATGGGTCATCACCTGTCCCCAAAACTGGCTTATGCTATTCCTATAATCATACAACTAGGTTATGGACATTAGATTGTCAGCTCCTCTGACAGACATTGCTTTTGACTATAGAAATCAAAATACTTTAAACTGTTTAAAATTAAACTGACCAAATCCCATTATAATTCACATTTAAATGTATTGTCTCCCAAATATTTTTCTTTTATTTTGTAATTTCAATTCAATTTTTATCTATCTGTGTTAGCATATGCATGAGTATATGGACATGAATGAAATCTACTGTTTGTGTTTATCAGATGAAAGCATCCCTGTTTTGTAACCAAAGTGATTTACTTCCTCCCTGTTTGCATATATTTTATTTATTTTTCCCCATTTCTTGTTACTCCAGCCTGTAGCTCTCTTTGATTATGCATCTCTTGTTCAATCCAGAATGATTTCGATCTTCACATCTCGAAGGCATGTTTTATAACTTGTCTTTTTTTTCAGGTGGTGAATTTATTTATTTTTTCCCCTTTCTTTACCAAAATGCAAAGAAATAAAAAAAAGCTTTAATTTATTGGCGACGAGGCAATGTTTTAGGTTTTCTTTTTTTTTTTATATCCTCTGCCTTAATTTTAAAAATTGGCAGTTCAAGTTTTACTTTTTAAAATTCATGGCTTCAAACAAGGCATCACGCGCAGAAGGGGTCGTAAAACTATTGAAATTGATGTTCGAAGCTCGGCATCTCTGCATAATGTACAGTTTAAGAGTCTCCTTCAATAAAATATGCAAAGAATCTTGCAAAGACCTTTGCCAAACAAGAAGCCAGGCCTGATATAGTAGAGTGTCAAGATGTAAGATTACACTGCCATTAGCAAAGCAAATCGATTCTTTTTTCTAGCTGTTAGAATAAATTAGTTATGTTGTTTTCTTTTCTAAAGCTTCAGAAACACAGTGTACAGTCAACTGTAGTCTGGGATGTTTATTAAGACATATTGTTGTACTAAAGATTCTCTGGTTAACGATACGTGATAAGTCATAAAACACCAAGAAAATATTATATTTGGCACATTCATTACTTAAGCTGTCTATAAAGGGCTGATGTATCACTGGCAACAATGCGCAGGAAGGAACCTGCCCATTCTCTGTAGTGTTACTATCCACCACCATTGGAAAATATCTATTATAAAGGGGATCATTGGAAAGAATTCTGCCATAAAAGAAATGTAAAAAAAAATATTGGTGTCAGTAGTTACCTACATGAGATGGAAAAAGTGGCAGGGGTTCTGCACTTTGGACTTCTGGTATACACCACTAGAATGGACATCAGTCCACCACTTCTCAAGGTACTCTTGTCCTTCTTTTCTACTTTTAAAGGTAAGGAGAAGAGAGAAGACCTCGGACATATGACTATAGTTCTAGAAGAGTAAAAATGTAGCAAAAATGTATGTATGTTGGGGTTGGGAGGTAATGGTGATGAGCTTAAGCTGCTAGATTTACTATTGGAGCAGTGTTGTCCTCAACAGACTCATCATTGCAGCAGTAGACTCTATATCTCTTTGCGGTTAAATAGCTCCCAACATTATTTATCTGAATTACTGTGAACCCTTAATGTCTCCCTACCCTTCCAACCAAAACCACCACCCTTGAACCACAGAAGAATACTTCAAGGGATAATGCAATGTGATTGTGTGGTTTTGCTCATCGTAGCTGTCAAGGTTTCCACAGGCAGGTTCCACGAGATCACCCATGGTGCAGAGTCTAGATGACCCCGGGTCTTCACCAGGGCACCCCGCAAGGGGTGATGAGCCAGTAGCCTGGAAGCCACTGGACTCTTTGCTGCTAGGGGTCACCTGGTCGCAACCCTTTGGGTCACTCTACATGAGGAGGAAAACTGGAGTGGCCTCGGTGTGAAAACAGGTGGCAGACCAAAGGAGTAAGATTCCAGGCACATGTCTGGGTCAGTGGCCAACAGGTGTAGTCAGAACCCAGGCACAGCTCTGGGCAGGCGGCAAACAAGCTTGGTCAGAGTCCAGGCACCAGTCAAGGCAGGCGGCAGGCAGGCATAGTCAGAGTCCAGACACGGGTCAGATCAGGAATAGCAAAAGGCACAGTACAGAGTAATAAGGTAAATGGTGCAAAGTCACACCACCAGCCTCCATTACTGCTGAGACTAAATAGCCTTTGCCCCTTTAAGAAGCTCCTACTTCCTATACTGTGCCAATGTGAGCAAGTCAGGAAGTGCTACATGCTCTGTCAGCCAGAGACAAAGAAAGAATGCTTCACTTGGCAACTAGACATGGCACACAGGCACGGGATGCAGCAGGACAGTTTAGCAGGGACCGATGTGGGATCTGACAGGTATTGTGACAGTAGCATTTAGAATCCAGACATCATTGGAGTCAAAAAAACCCAAATATGACCTGGGACATCTCTGGATTTAAAGTTCCCTGCAAAAAGGGTATGTAAACTTTTTTTCTAAGGGGGCAAGTTCCTAAAGGGGAGTAGGGCACCAGAAACGACTGAGAGATCCAGATCTAGAAGTTGGGCGTGAAGAGGAAATAGACTAAATTTTAAATTAAAAGAAATCCCAGACCTTTCCCATTAGCCACTGGAAAAGAACATAGAAGGAACTGTGACTGATCTGCCAGAAGAGATCTGTGTGTGTCGGTGCCAGATGTAAACCCAGTGGGTCAAATGAAGCATATTTAAAATGATTCAATCATGCATCATCCTTTATTTTTAAAAATAGGATATCTGCGTTGGGTGTTACATAACATTTTGCTCGAAGTAAATATAACATAGTAACACGGCCCTAAAGATTATGATAGAGAAGTTCATTGACAGGAGGCTAAGGTGAGAAAACAGGTTTGCATCTTGATAAAACACCTACTTCTCACCCTTTACATGCATAGAATTTTAAGTGAAACATTTCCATGACTTTGCAGGTAGCTCCACGTTAATAATTCGCTCCAGTCCTATAGCTAAAGTCAATACAACATGAAATACAAATTACACATTGAAAAATGGGAACACCATTGAGACCAATACTGTGGCTCATGACAGGTCTGAAATGGACCCCTAGGGGGAAACAAAATAGTATTAAAACAAAGTTCTCATTTTGATCTACTGAATACACAGATCAAAACTAATGAGCTGTTATAAATGCCAACAGATTTGTATTTTTCCCATCCACTCCTGAGATATACTGACTCACACTGGAGAAAAGTTGAAGGAAACTACAGGTAAGGAATACAGTTGTGTCCTCCCTCCAGAGACTGGACTAAGTCGTCACCCTTCAAGTACAAGTCGAGTCCCAAGTCATTGACGCCAAGTCCCAAGTCAGGTTTCAAGTCACCAAGAATTCTTCCAAGTCGAGTCCCAAGTCAGGTCACTTCATTTATCCCCATTTGTCTCCATATAGAAACAGAGCTCTGATCCTGTTCTTGAGAACAGGGTTGCGATCTAAGTCCATGGCTTTCTCCTCTGACAGCTGAAGGGGAAAGGGAGGAAGACAGTGAGGCTTCTGTAACATCACCCTCCTCCCCGCCCCCTTCAGCGGTCAGAGGAGAAAGCCATGGACATAGAATGCAAGAAAGGCGAGGACAGAAGACTCACTGCCTTCCTCCCCACCTTTTGTGCATTCTAAGTTTTCTCCTTTGTCATTCATTAGGCGAATTTACTTGGACTCGAGTTCCAACCTCTGCCTTTCTCCTCCTGCCACTCCCCTTCGGTGCCACATTTTAAGTTAAATTCAGCTTCATACACTATATTTATTGACATATTTTTAAATACCTATGTTATGATTTTATACATGCACAACTTTAAGCTTGAAATGTAAGTGCTTGACCCTTTTTTTAGCTTCTTACTATACCATATTTGGAAACAGATTTGAAGACTTTCTATTGACTGTTGACCTCTATTGAACCTTTCTGTGCAATCAGCATGTTTTCTAAATGACTGCTTCAAATATTAGAAGGTAAGCTACCTAGTAAATATTGAATAATATGCCAATAATCATACATTTAGGAGAATGTACTATGGTTTTCTAAAGGTTTTATGTCTTTATTATGATCAATTTTTTTGCAAAATATTTTTTACAGGGTAAATATGAAACGCTTCATATTAATATTTCATATTTACCAGTAGCGACCAGAAAGTGGCAAATTTGAAGCTGATTTTTAAAATATCCGCAGTATTTTATGCAATTAGATCTCCTGCTGCTCAGACTTACATACACATATGAAGAGGACAATGGATGGACACCCCACCTCTCCTCTTTGCCATTGAAAACTGAATAGACTTTTAGTTTATTGGAGGAAGTTAAAAAAAAAAAAAAAGAAGATAAAGCAAGCAGGGTTTTTGGTGCTGTTTTTTTGTACACAAAATGTCATGGAAGCACCAGCATTAAGTGTTTATTTAATAAACTGTGAAATAACATTTACATACAAGTAATTAAAAATGGATATGGAAGATTAGTTGATACATTTGAAGACATTGAAACATTTCAATGAAATTGACTGGAAATTATTATGATTTCCCTTTATGAGAACTAAAAAGGAAACTTGTCATGCAAAAAAAAAAAAATAAAACAAAGGTTACCATTTGTGAATTCTCTAAACACTAAGTGCCTGCCATGCCGATTCTCTAGCCACAATATTTTAGAAGTGTCTATCTTCTTACTTACCCTGACTTTCCAGATCTGCCTATGTGTTTCAGACAGCAGCTCAAAATATTCCAGCCCCTGGATCACTATAAAATCTATAAAAGTAGAGGTAGGTCTATTCCAAGTCTTCTTTTCTTTGCTCCTCACTGTATGAAGGTCCAGTGTGTGGTGCTCATATCAGTTCCTAGTGATGTAGGTACTGGTCATTGGCTGGCACAACTGTAAATTTTTGGGCCCCTCACTTGAGGGGTTTTAATAAGACTGGTCACCTAGCCAACAAAAAATTGAAACCAAATGTTTGCTAATAGCATAAGAGGTGCCATATAAGAACATGTGATAGCAGAGACATGTGAGTTTCTTGGGGGCTTTAAAAAAGAAGTCCAAAATCTAAATTTAGGTTGATCATACTTCTTGACTTGATCCCTTCTAAGACTGCATATAACCTCCATTGATGTTGGCCGAAACAAATGGTAGAGATACTCCAAACCATTCCTCTCTCTGATGCATTTTGCTTACCACTAGGGCTATTTGGCTTAATTCTCAAATGATATGTTCCTAGTTGTGATACTAGATTATGTTAATAACTTAACTGACTGCGACTATGCAGGTATCTAACACTCTCTATTAGAATGCATCACAACCCAAAGCAATTTCTTTAGTTTTGGGGTAGAAGGATATTAAAGGGTAAAACCCTAGCTGGGAGGTAATTGCTTAAAAAATAAACGTATCCCAAACCAATACACTGGGCCGGATTTATTAGAACTCTCCAAGAATACAGAAATCTATCATGGATGAACCTGTAAGATCTAGCAAATCTGCAATAGATTTCTCAAAATCATTTTCTCCTAATTTGCAAATATTTTCACTCCTAGACCAGATCCAAACCAGGTTTGCTTGATAAACCGGGTTCTCCCATGATAGTCTTCTCCAGTCTTGAAGAGCTTTATTAAATCAGGCCCATTGTGTGCATTGTATGTAAAATAGTTATTGACTTGCAGAGATGCCAAGTATACAGGTAATAGCCAATGGCTAGTACTCCAGATGATGTACTGTATTAATCTTTCCTCATTTTGAATAAAACATTATGTAATATGATGATCATTTTTAATTAGCAGGTTTTTATTGCTGACTGCATCCCTGATGATAAGGTTCACTCTCTCTTTTGTAGCTGATGAATTTTGTTTCCGTAAGTGATGGGAACTTCAAAATATTACAGCTGTCACCATAAAAATAGGTAAAGGAAAATATTTCAAAGGAGACACTTCAGTGACATCTGTCTAATTTCCCCTTACTTTGGGGAAATGTTCTGTATTCTGTGGTGTTTCTAGGATGTGGCAAAAATTCTCCTTGATGGGATACACAAATATTTATATGTATACTGCCTGTCCAAAAAAGTCACATACTCTAAAATATAGCTTTGATTATGGCACACATTCACCGTGTTTCAATGACATAACTTTTCTTTAGTCTTTTTCAACACATTCCAAAAATTCTCAACGGGGTTAAGGTATAGCCCCTGATTCATCAAGCAGAATCGGATTATCGGTCGCGCATTCATATTCGCGATCCGAAATCGTACGCCATCACGCTATTCAGCAACTGAAAAAGCTCGCGGCCGGAGCCGCGCATCTCCGGCAGCTTTACACTGGCGAGATCTTACCATTGAGCTTAACAGATCCTCCTTAATCGCGCAGCTGAAATCTAATCGCCTTAATTGGCAGATTCGCGCTCCCTATTGCTCATTATTGTGAAGGCAGGAATCCGGCGATCGATGGCCGCGCGTACTTTCGCGCTTCCAGCGAGCGCGGATTTTATTGATGAATCCGGGGCATAGTCTTTGTGGTGGCCACTCCATGGCTCAAAGAACCTTTCACAATTTGAGCCCAATGAGTTCTGGCATTGTAATATTAAAATATATCTATGCCATTGGGAAAAGGAAACCACTGATAGGCCTGTTTTTTTTTTTCATATTTTTTTTTCAATTTTTGGGGCACATATTATTCCTAAACCAAGATCTGACCAAAGTAGCCAACCCCTAATCATAACTTGACCCACAGGACCCCAGATCATAGAATTGCTCTCAAAGGTTTTTTGACTTATAAATTATATATAGTACATCAGGTTTTGACCCTTCCATATGCTATCCAAAACAAAAACATCTTGTCTTGACCTTCATGGCTGAAAGAAAAGGTCAGCTTGAAGATTCCCTGCAGGAGCTGATTTACATCTTACGAAGTCTATAACGAGCTGCAGATTAGTTTTTGTGCTACATAAATATGGGATAAGAAATAAAAATATATTTATGTAGCTGGTATAGCTGTTATTATCAGCAATACTTTGCCTATAGTTTATTTTATTTTTAGCTTCCATATGTCAGCAGATTCCAACTTGGCCCTAAAGAGCTAACTAAATGAATACAGAAGTGACAGTATATGATATGATGGCCTGCAACCCTCTAGGCATTCAAAAGCTGAAAGCTAACATTTCATATCAAAGGGACAATTTGCAATGCATAGTATTTTCTTGCGGGTTAAAAATTACCAGACTGTTTATGTAAGTGAGAGAGTGAGCATTTACAAGTATCCATTTACAAGAAAGCTGAGGAATATTATTGTGCTTTCACATTAGAAAATGCTTTAACTTTAAATATATCCATTTACACCTATTTTCAGTTACGTAAATATTTGCAATTTACAGTATAACACACCTACTATATCATTTATTGAGCCGTGATAGTTTGTTAAAGGGAACGTGTAATTGTTGTGTACATTATTTCTTCTTTACTATTGTAAGGAATTAAAAAATACATATATATATATAAGCTATTGCATTTACACTATAGGACCACAATGTTATAGAAACCTGGCCATGACGCTTACATGAACTGAATGGACATTATATTCCAAACCCATGGACCTTAATAGTGAGTTGACTCCTTCTTCCATCTATAAGAACCTCTTCTCTTCTGGGAAGGCTTTTTACTAAATTTTGCAGTGTTCCTGTGGGAAGTTGATTTTATTTACAAGAACATTTGTAAGGTCATTTAGTAATGCTGGATGAGAAGACCTGGCTTGGAACTGGTACTCCAGTTTATCCCAGTGGTGTTCAGTAGAGTCAGGCCACTTGACTTCTTCCATGACAAACTCATTAAACTAATTTCTTTATGAAGTTATTGGTTACTAAACAGTCAGTCTCCAAGCATTGGAGGAAACTGATCCATCATACCATGAAGTATCAGGTTATTTATTTAACTCCAGGTTGCCAAGTGCTGCAGTAGTGACATTTTAGGACTAAATAAATTGATCCTTTAAAGTGTAGTCAGTGTTATATGTTATATATTTTTGCATTATGTGTACAGTTTTCTGACAATTTTAATCCACTGCCTTCCAGTTGGCTGTTGGGCTGACTTTCAGGTCTACCATAAAGGCAGCCAACTAATAAACGTGATAGCAAGGTGACAGCTATTGCTGCTATTTGGATTTGGTTTGGTTACATTTAAACTAACTTTGGTGTTAGCTTCTTAGCATATATATATATATATATATATATATATATATATATATATATTTGTACAATCTGACTGCTGAGATCCTGGTGATCCTCAAGGGCAGGGCCACTCCTGATGACCAACAGACAATGAAATTGTTCACGACTATTTTAATTTTTTGCTGAAATACCTGATGACCACTGTGTAGGCTTACTGTTTGGTTTTGGCTGAAGTCGAACATTTGCCTTGTGCATTACTCAAACCATTGCACAGGAATGTTTGGGCAACACCACTACCTTCTGCTGCTTTCTGAAAGACGGTGACCTAAAAAAGTGCTGCTACTGGCTGAATCTCCAGGAAGTTTTTAAGATTCATGAAAACAATTATACTAGAATTTAAACTGTACACAATATTTAGATATTTAGGGGCATGGGCAGTGAACATGCAATTCAATTTAATTTTTAAATAAGTTAACTAGTTATCTTTTAAATTTTTACACCAATGTATTCAAAGGATTTCTTCAAATAGATAATGTAATGTATTATGGCAAATTGAAATTTCCTTGACATCCTCTGCTGTTAAAGTATAGCTGTCCACATAATGCCATTGCCTGTGTCTATTTTCAGTGTGCCATATGGCGGCTGTTGATGTTGAAGTTTAGCAATTCATGTTTTTGAATTTTTTTTAGCTATTTAAGTGTTTGCTTTTTTTCTAATATGACAGGTTACATCAGTACATTTGAATCAAAGAAAATTAAGCCACCACTCCTTTTATTGGGTTAAGTAAGTTTAATGAGCATTAAACCTCACTACAGAGCACTTAAAGCGTTAAATTCAGAAGTTTCACTTTACATAAAAAGTCAGACAACCTCTTTTACGTAAGGTAAAATTCTGTTTGTTTTTTTAAGTGCAACAACCTTTTTTTTTTAAAAAAAAAGCAGTGCAGCAATGTCCCCTAATTTTCAAGGCAATCAAAAATGAATGGAAGCGCAAAGCCTCACGAGATACCTACGTCAGGCATCCCAGGACGCTATTGGGTGCTCATTCTGCGCATGCCCAAGCATCTCAGGCATGTGCAGAAGGAGACTATTAGTGAGAAGAGAAAAATTTGCTGATCTCAGGCATGCACAGTGAGATTGGCAAGTTTTTTTTCCAACCTACGTCACCCGATCCCATGCCTGGGTCAGGTGACAAAAGTAGAAGAACCAGGAAGAAGAGGAGAAGATGTGGCGCCCGACGCGCCCGCCTGAAGACAGATGCTGGGACCACGTGGGACCTGAAGGAAGACCCCTTTTGGACCGATCAACTGTGCTGCAAGATTGAAGGTAAGTAGATTTTTTTTTTTGGTTTTAGGCATATTTGAGTTTAGTTCCTCATTAAACCATAATAATAATAATACTCTTATGTTTACTCACATTAGGTCTGTTAAATATACAGTTGAAAACATGTTGATATATTTGTCACATAAATGCAAAAATGTATTTCTTGAACTTGTCAGAAAGTCAGTGCTGTCCTGTCCTTGCTTTCTGTGTTATACTGAGTGACCCTCACACTTAGCTCCAGTATTTAAATCAATGGATGCTTAAGTTGTGTAGGGAATAGGCTAAGTTATATATTAGGCTAAGTTTCTCAACCTTTTTGGAGCCCCAACATGAGGAGCCCCTTGAAATAACTTTAAAGACTTCAGGGAACCCCTTCTGTAATTCCTATATCCACAGATCACAGTATATTAGTGTGGGGGTCAGTAGGAAGAATTCCTCTTACATTGCTGGCCTTTGGGAAGGCTCCCACCCTTACAGATAGCCAAAAAGAACATTGGTGTCTGTTAAACTGACCGAAAAGTCCCAAATAGCTTAATGCTCAAGAACCCGCTGGGGGATCCCTGGGTGGAAAATTGGAGGGCTGACACCAGTCCAAACAACTGTTGTATTTTGACACCCAGGGGTCTAATTTTAGCACATGTGCACATGACCGGTATTTTATTCTGTACTTGTAGGGTATGTAATGGAATGAGCGGACACATGAACACACATTGTTATGCCGTATGTTATTGTTGGAGTTAGGTTACCTTGCTCTCTTCCATAGAGGAAAAAAATCAATTTCCACATTGAATAATACGAATTTGAAAAGTTAATTTATTCAAAAAACTGTTTGTACAACAACAAATGTAGGAAATCAAACACTCTGTCACATCTGCAGATTGTATCATATTACCCTAGGGAAATCTTACTAGATCTGATGTACCTTTCCTTAACATTCTTTGCTTGAGTGACCTTTATCAAGTTGAAAACTTTTGTGGCTAAAGATGGCTGAAACTGTCACCACGAAGTGAGATCTGGAGCGGATCCAAAAGGAGAGAGCTATGGGGAAGTGTGACAAAGTGCAAGGGGGAGCAGGTAGCAAAGGGTTAAGGCTGGGGTAAGGTGGGGTCAGGGAGAGGTCAGGAAGTGATTGGGTCAACTGAATAGAAGAGCGGAATAAGAAGGTTTAAGAGGGTTGGTAGGTGAGGTGTCCATTTTTCAGAGGTCAAGGGAGCGTGACTCCCACCACCTTCACATATTTTGGTGGTCTTTTGGGGGAGTTTTTTGGGAATGCGGAGAATGAGGTCTTCAAGGGTGGTTCTTGGTGTGGATGAATGAGGGGTCACCCATCTCTGGTGTGGTTTAGGTGAGTTGGTAGGTTAGGGGGGCATTTTGTAAAGATCAGGGAAAGGTGACTCACCTTCCTGTGGTAACATTTTGGGGGAAGTTTTTTTGGGTGTGCTGAACAGTTGACCTCCTTAAATGTGGTTGTTGATATGGCAATAAATGAGGGGTGACCCATCTCAGGTGTGGGGGGCTTCTAAGTCATACAATAATTAAGGGGTGGTTTAATATTGTGCTGCTCTAAATGGACTGTGTAAAACAAAAATAAATTAGGAAGCAAACCCCAGACAAAATGGGGCTGGTAAGTGTCTTTGAGGACCTACAATTAGGAATCTGGTTAGGAGTTGGTATGAATGTAAATTTGTTGTAAGTAATTTTGTTATGTAGTGTAAAGACATGATAATTAAAATGGTAATACATTCACCAAGGTTCATGTTTGATAATAAAGCTTCCGTCAAGACCTTTAAATCTATTTGATGGTGTTGTGTGTTCACTGGGATCAAAAGAAAAGGGTGTTAAGATATAAACATCCAACATGACCACCACACTAATGTAAGGTGAGCTGTGGATATAATAATATAGAAGGTATTCCCTGAGCACCTAAAAATTATTTCAAGGGTTTCCTTGTGTTAAAAAGTCCAAGAAAGACTGATTTAAATTATTTAAACTGAAGAGTAATTTGTGTTTCAAACTGGACTCCCCATACTTTGCAGTGGGCTGTTAGGAACAGTTTTAGACAAAAAGGGCCCCTAGGCAAATGTGACATGGTGGCCTTAAATCCACATCATTGCAGCTCTGTACACTCCATGCCATTTTATCACCTGGGACCATGGAGAAGATGGGGGGTCCTGGTTTTCTGAACCTTAAAACTGTTCCTGGATGTTATGTAGGGAGCATAGACAAAATCTGCTGCAGGGAATCCTCTACTATAAACGCATAGGACCTGATTTATTAACGCTCTCCAAGGCTGGAGAGAATACACTTTCATCAGTGAAGCTGGGTTATCCAACAAACCTGGAATGAATTTATTCAAAGTCATTTGCTAATTTCTATCAAATGTTTTGAATCCTGGACCAGATCCATTGCAGGTTTTCTGGATTGCCCAGCTTCACTAATGAAAGTGTATCATCCCCAGCCTTGAAGAGCTTTGATAAATCAAGCGATTAATCTGAACTTTTAGCAGAATTAGCCCTTAATTAAACAAAAAAAAAATCTGATAACCTCATACGAGTTGATTTATTTTCACAGAGTTGAAATGAATTGTTAACAGTAATAAAAACGTATTTGCCAACGAGCCTTTGAAACTTATATATATTCGTTCTGGTCCATTATAACCCGGCTAACTGAACAAATTACAGGAGGACTAGAAACCCAATCATTTAAAAACTAATTTCACACATCAGATGGTAATGTAATCGCGTGACGCCTTGGCGAAATTTGCTGTTCTTCGTCAACAAATGAATGAATTCAGGGCGCTTTAAACACTTGTGACATTTTCACAGCCAGCCATAGTACAATGAACCGTTCCCTGCATGGATGGCGTGCTCAGCGGAGCTGCAGCAACAAGGTAATCAATAGTTGTAGTTAGCAAGAACGAGCCTGCATTTGACTTTATTAGAGCCACAAGTGCCTGCCGACTAATATCTTTAATATTTTTTTCGCTGTGACATTTGTGGTATGTATCACTCAAGTATTGAACTGGCATTCAGGATAACTAGATAAATGTGTGTGTTTGAGTAGAGATGACAAGGCAATTAAAGAAGGAACTGGGGCTAATATTGCAAGCATTTACCAGACACAAACCCCATTGTAGGAAGATGATAAAATAGACAGGTCCTCGTCTATTACTAATTATACACTGCCTGGCTAAAAAAGCCACTAACTAGATATATGGAAACATTTAGGATGGGGTGGCTTTAGTTGGCCAGGTCTAGGTTTAGCAATGTTATGTACTCAAAATATGAGGTCAGCTGACGACCTGAATATACTGAAAGACCAGGTTTTTCGACCTACCTTTGTCCAGTTCATCCTTTTACCTCCTCCATATTATAAAATAAATTTTAATTCCAGCAGGAATGAGAATTCTTTTTAATGGCCAAACCCGGAAACTCCAAGTTGAGATCTTACCAATGGAACCCCAAGATCATCCAAGGTTTAAGTCAATCTGAATCCAAGAACAAAAAGTTCTTAGATGTGGTGGCTGAATTGAATTTGTTTTCAGTTTTTAGGTTTTTAGGATGGGGTGGCTTCAGTTGGCCAGGTCTAGGTTTAGCAATATTATGTACCTAAAATATGAGGTTAGCTGACTACCTGAATATACTGAAAGACCAGGTTTTTATATCAATGGGTTTTTTTTCTATTTTTTATTCTTTGTCCTATATTTATGCAGCACAAAAATAATCTGCAGTTCTTTATATACTTTATAAAATGTAAATCAGCTCATGCACAAAAACTTTGAATTCAGACATGAAGGTCAAACCTGGAAGATGTAAACTGCAGTGTTGTGATATGGATAGCCTTGGGAGCAATGTCATGATCATGAGGTGCCTGTGGGGGCAGTGTTATGATCTGGGGGGGCCTGTGGGGGCAGTGTTATGATCTGGGGGCCTGTGAGGGCAGTGTTATGATCTGGGGGGCCTGTGAGGGCAGTGTTATGATCTGGACGGCCTGTGAGGGCAGTGTTATGATCTAGGATGCCTGTGAGGGCAGTGTTATGATCTGGGGGGCCTGTGAGGGCAGTGTTATGATCTGGGGGGCCTGTGAGGGCAGTGTTATGATCTGGGGGGCCTGTGAGGGCAGTGTTATGATCTAGGATGCCTGTGAGGGAAGTGTTATGATCTGGGGTTCCTGTGGGGGCAGTGTTATGATCTAGGATGCCTGTGAGGGCAGTGTTATGATCTGGGCTTCTTGTGGGGGCAGTGTTATGATCTAGGATGCCTGTGATGTGGGGGCAGTGTTATGATCTAGGATGCCTGTGAGGGCAGTTTTATGATCTGGGCTTCCTGTGGAGGCAGTGGTATGATCAAAGGAGCATGTCAGGGCAGTGTTATGATCTAGGATGCCTGTGGAGACGGTGTTATGATCTGGGGTTCCTGTGGGGGCAGTGGTATTATCTGGGGTGCCTGTGAGGGCAGTGTTATAATTTGGGGTTTCTGTAGGGGCAGTATATTTATCTGAGTAGCATGTTGGAGCAGTGTTATGATCTAGGGTGTTTGTATGCCTGGGGCATGTATGAGAACTGCATTTTTTTTTTAGATTCCAGGAAAGCCCCTTATACACATTTCTGATCTCGGTATAGAACTTTATGATATGTATGTATAGAACATTATGATAAAAAAGGAGATACTAGAACAAAATAAGGGAAAAAATATTATTACCTTGAATATACAGATCAATAAATGCTATCATGCACAATATTTATCATTACAAACAATAAATGTTACAACAAAAAAAACCTAAACAAACCCTAAAAAACATTTAACATGCACTGGCCTGTGCAGTATACAGCGCTGACCTAATGGCGTAGAGCGGCAGATGTTTCCATTCTCGGCGGATGCCAAAAACATATAGTCTGTAAACCTAAATGAGCTCACTGATGGGTAAAACAAGTACAGGTAACTAAATATAACAGATGTTGCCAGTCCACGCGAACAGATTAAACATCTCTAAATCCTCAAAAAAACAAAACAAATAGAAATGTAAATAAAAAAGTCAAATTATATTGGGATTTCCATTGTTGATTTTTTTTAAACTCCACAGCTGCCATTGGTATAGCTGTTGAATTTTAAAGGATAAAGTTTTAAGAACCTACTGTCTATATTTCAACCTAATTATGTCCACTTCATCCTTTTACCTCCTCCATATTATAAAATAAATTATAATTCCAGCAGGAATGAGAATTCTTTTTAATGGCCATACCCGGAAACTCCAAGTTGAGATCTCACCAACGGAACCCCCAAGATCATCCAAGGTTTAAATCTTAATTCAAGAACAAAAAATTCTTAGATGTGGTGGCTGAATTTAATTAGTTTTCAGTTTTTAGGTTTTTTCCTTTTATCTTTACCTGGATTACTTCTCCACTGTATCTAAGGATAAGCGTTGTCACCCTAGAAGAGTTCTATTGAACCTCTCCACTTTGCTTCTTCTTAAGAACATTAAGAGGAGGCCTTCTGTGGTCCATAGAATAAAGCTCACTTACAGTACTCTTAGATATACCATCTGTGTGAAGTGTTCAGATGCACATGGGCCCCTGGGATTTTCGATCTATTTATATTAGATGGATGTAGTTCAGATGCTGGAATCCAACTATCGTGTAGACCTAGACTGAGCTAATTTTTACCCATATATTAGATAATACACAGTCCCTGCAATTACTTGAATATATGCCAAAGTACCTACTAACCTGAAACATCAGGAAACCCATAATGACCCGTGTACAACCTAGGACAAATAAAATGTGTCCATTACTGCTAAAATTCAAAACAATAATCAATAGATATGCCAATAAAATGAATGTGCATAAATTAATGAAAAATAAAAAAAAATAAAACCACAAACCACTCTATTTATAAAACTGTGAATCAGCCATTCCCTCAATATTTCCTTGTGGGAATCTTCCAGGTCTATGTGTTTCAATAGCAGTAATTGATTCCCATAATTGATTGTTTGAGGGAAAGTCAGACTCCCTGTTTTATTACTAGAGCCCATGGTGTATGTACAATATATTTTCCCCCTTTTTTATATGTTAAATTATTTTGTATTTTTATGAGTTGGTTATGATGGGCAACATGCCCATAAATTATCTTTTGTGCACGGCTGATGGCTACCAGTAGATGGTGCTGTGGCCTACGGTAATGTGTGTAACAAACTCTTTAATAATAAACTACATGGTTAGAGCTTGTTTACATGAACAGTGAAGTTTCCCGAATATAAACTGAAATTCAGTTTTTTTAAATCACTTAAATCTTGGGTTATTTGGAATAGGGGAAAATTAGTGATGTACAGGGAAGACTTTTTGTGCCAATTATGACTTCTCCTCTCCACTTCTTCAAAACATAGAGGGGAGGTTTTCTGTAATTCTTAGGGATAGCTGGGTACACTATAACCAATATAGCACAATTGGAGAGCTCAGGAATGTATAGGCTCATATGATTTCTGGTAGGATCAACAAGTATTTTACATACTACTCTTACTGCACATGCAAAATAAATACATTAAAAACTATTGCAGTGAACTTTTTGGGTCACCTCAGGTCAGGATCCTGACACACATTCCGCAGCATTGTTAGAATTCATCAACCTTCTTTGTTTTTTTGCTAATAATGCTTATTTAAGAGTGCTGAAAATCCAAGGAGAGGATAGGGAAACCCCAGAGAGGAAATGACATGAACAATAAAAGTATTGCGCTGCATGACTATATTGATTGTAAAAGGTGTGAACTGAGCTGCCTGTCACTATTTATTTATGCCGTCCTCCTTAGAAGTACTCATAGACCTATTATTGCTCTCTGAGGGTCATTAAATAATAGATTAGCTCATAGAATGCTGAGCACAGTAATGTACTACAGAAGCTTTGATAAGTTTTGTACAATAGTTAACTTTATACTACATAAAACCAGCTATAGATTTGTTTTTATGTCAGAGCGCTGGATTACAATACATTCATCAGACAAATCTCCAGACAGGAACAACAGGTAGTAAAGATTTGCTTGGGCATGTTTAGTGAGGACAAATCTGCTCCCCAGTTACAGAATATTTGTATATAACACAAAACAGCCCACAAACACTGCACAAGTTGTATATAATAGTTTACAGAGAGAAAAAAAAAGCATAAAAAGTATAAAAAACAGTATATTGAGAAAAACTACAATTGATCATTTATTTCTTTATACAAAAGGAGACACACAAAAAAAATGTGTAGCAATTGTATTTATAATTGTATTTCAAGACAAATTTACAAGACACAGCTCAAGGCATAAATAAACCCAAAATTGGCCTCCTTTTATAGAAGGGATGATAAAGTAACCTTACCTGTCTGATCAAATTTTGCACTCACCTGTCCTCGATCTCACATGGGCACCATTATTTTCTTCTTCTTCTTTTTTTTGCAGTCAGATCCTAGGCCACCTTGATGAAATAATTCTAGCACAGGTGCGCACAGACAGCGATCAGGCAGGTTAGTATGCTCAATTGCTGAAGGTCTTTATTTCCACTTTATTTCTGTTCTGCATTCATTACTATATCGTTTTTTTTTAATATTATTTTAAAGTAAGTATTTTTTTTGGAATAAGTAGAAGAGAAGCAGCATAAAAAGCTGGTCGGTGGTGTAGCAATGCACATGTGCTATCAAGAACTAAAATGCCAATGAGTAGCCTGTGTTGTATTCAGAGATTAATAGCAGAACATTGGATATCTTATACATATACACAGCTAACCAAATCATAGTAGAAACATACTAGCATGCAATCATCGGACTGTCAACCTGTAGGAGCAGTTAACATGTGCTGGCTTTCTTTTGAAAAGTTCCAGCATGCTTTGCAAAATCCAGATCATACAAAATGACTTTGCATTCAACGTTTGTTCATAAAAAATAAACAAAATAGAAACTATAGATTAAAAAAATAACTAAAAAGTATTACAATTTATGTTTGAGGAAGCTCAAAAAAAGGCAATATAAAATATCTTATTAATATATCGTGTTAAGCCATACAATGGGTTTGGAGTGGAGCTTGCAATGCATAAAATTACATTTCTTCCTGCAGACTTGCATGGTGCTTGAGATAATTGCCATATGGCACCCAAATGGTCAGGGACACCTGCTAAAAAAAACGTGACTGGATTCCGCCATGCCAAAGACAGATAAATACTTGAGAGATGAACACTCAAAAAGCACATCTGCCCTGCATTGTGCTTCATCTTGAAGCCGCTCAACAAAAGGATCAACAGAAATAACAGGTTGACCCTTGTACTTACTGTCAGCCCATCACAGTGCTAGATATGTTTAGATCTCAAGAACATGCTGTAGTATTCTGTTATCAGCATCTAAATGGGCAGCCACCAAAAAGTTATTACTGATGTTTTGTTTTCAGTTGGAAGTATTTAGTACTTTTGAGTTATGATGGGCCACTTGCTCTTAAATTATATGCTGTGCAATATTTTTGGGCACCAATAGATGGTGCTAAGTCCTCATGTAAAATGTTACAAAGTCTGTCTGAGATGACAAGAGTTTGTTACACACTTTACATGAGGACACAGTGACATCTAGTGATGTCATAATAAACTGGGGTATTTTCTCTAATGGCATTTTCAGGTCACAAAAGTTTGGTTTATACTCAAACTTACACAGAATGCACACAAAGCATTTTATCAGTCCTTTGTTTTTATATTATTATTATTAATATTATTAATATTTTCAAGGTAAATATGTTTTTTGAAGGTTTGGAAAAATACCATTTGACCAATAAACAAGCACCATTGATATTTCCTAAGCACTGAACTAATGATCAGCTTTCCCAGCTATCTTGTGTTCTGGCGACAGGAAAGGTGTTTAGTAGTCCTGTCCTAGGATGACAAAACTTTGTTTTTCATTGATACAGTAGAGGAGTAAGTATAGTCATCCTAGCAAGAAAGAACAGCCACAATGAACATATAAAAATATAAAGAATAAAAGAAAAAATACACCTACACATTTGTAAATGCAGATTACTTCCCACACAAAATTAGCTATAGAAATAGGAAAAAGAGATTGTTTCTCTCCTCATAAAACAATGATAATTGGTATCTATTGAATGTCATAATCTAGTTAATAAAAAAATGAGTAATAATAATAAAATATCCCGATATAATAAAACTTTTAAATATAACAAATGACACTTAATCATGAATCACATTGCGTTGTCACATAGTGGGAGTGAAATCATTGAGACTGATTGATGAGAGAATTGAGGTTTTTACTTTGATAGTTACAGCTGACTTGAGTAAATGAAACATTCATAAAGATATAAATCGGAGATGTCAGGGATTGTTTATCGGGAAGTGGGAACCATAAATGGCTGATCCATCTGATAGTTGACTTCTCAGTTGGCTTAGGTTCAGTGATGGGCATAGCCAATAGTGGGTTTCTGTGCAGAACAGACTTAGGGCCCCTCACCCAACTAACTTGGAGCGCCTATGGAGCTGCATTCCATTCTCACATGACAAAAGGCACATGGACAGGGGAATTAAAGCAGAAATGTGACTACAATACAAGGTTCCCTTATGTGAAAGCTCTACACCTCTGAGATAAATGCAAAAAAAATGCAAACTGCAGAAATTACAAAAAAAAAAAAAAATGGAAACTTGCCCTACATCCCAGTTTCTGGCAGGCTCACCTAGAAATCACTGGGCTTTATTGCAGGATCCGGTGTAAATTGAGAATTTTAAACAATGCAGGAGTATCTTTTCCTGAGATCTGAAAACATCAGCTTCCCCAGGATCCCAAACTGAGACCCACTGATAAAAATATCAAGAAGCCGGCATCATCCGGCACACGGAAAGTAAAGAATATTAGATTTGAGGTTTCTGCATTTATTAAACATCTCTGTTTTTTCCCTTTTCATTTCATCCTCTTCTCCTCGCTTCTTTTTTTCTTTTGTTCTCTTTTTTTCATCATCATTTCTCTCCCTTAATTTTCTCTTATCTTTCCTTCTCTTCCTTTTCTCTTCTCTTTTTTTTTCTTCTTTTAATTATTCCTCTCTTTTTTCTGTTTTCTTATATTTCTCTTCCTTTTCTTCAATTTTCTTCTTCTTTTTGTTTTTTTTTATTATTTATCTCTTCTCTTTTATTTTCCTTTTTTCTCTCTACATTGCTCTTTTTCTATTATCTTCTTGTTTTCTTTTTTTTTCTCTTTTCTTTCCCTTACCATTTCTTTCCTTTCTCTTTTCTATTCTTTTTCCTTCCCCCCCTCCACTTATTTCTCTTCATAATCTGCTGAGTTTTTTTCAAAGCATCCTCCCAGACTCCACTTTTTTAGAGTCAGCCTGAGTCATCACACTTTGCATCATATATACCAAACCTTGAGTACAGTGCATTTACTTGTTTTTCTTATAAATACTAAGATGAAATAAACATTTTTATGACTCTCAGTCATTGGTGTGGTGTTCCATCTGATGGAATGATGACCTCTGTCTGCACTAGGGATGAGCGAGAATGCCTCTGGCATTGTTGCAAAAATTTCCTCGAACCTCCGATGGTTCAGCGGAATTTCTAAGAAACCATTTCGCGAAACCATCGGAAGAATGAGAAAATTATAACAGGAGGATTTACAGGGGATTACCAGGATTCCCTGGGAATCCTCCTGTTTGTGATCCCCGGGGCACTAGAAGGTATTTAACCTCTAGTGCCAGGGATCGCATACTGTTCTCAATAAATGCGGCCAGGGCAGCTTTCATTGAGAAGATCCCTGGGCTTTGGAGGTTAATTAACCTCTAGTGCCCAGGGATTGCAGTGGAACTCTCACTGCAATCCTGGGGCACTAGAGGTTAATTAAACTCCAGTGCCCAGGGATCGCATTGGATTATCAGAGCTGCAATCATTCTTGCAACCCTAGGAATCCTGTTTGCAATCCCCGGCACTAGAGGTTAAATGGGGACAAGTATTCCTAATCAAAACCTCTAGTGCTCCCTGATTGGAAAGCTTTCTTGAGCCAATCAGAGAGCACTAGAGGTTTTAAATGGGGAGACTTGTAACCCCTTTAACCTACAGTGCCTGGGGTTGCACACTAAGCTGATCAATGAATGCAGCCGGTGCTGCATTCATTGATCAGCGCAGCCTGCAATCTTTTTTTTTTTGTTTAATTCGAGCTCAATCGGCGAATTTACACCGGCCATTCTCGCTTACAATTTTTGTATGTGGGAACGGCCGAATTCGGCGCTAGATCGAGTTTTAAAAACTCGTTCGCTCATCCCTAGTCGGCACATGACTTCAAAAGGGGCACCTTTACTGCCCCTTCATTGCAGACTTTACCCTGTATAGGGGCTACAGGAAGCTGAGATTTAGGTACCCAAGCTGCTTGCAGTTAAAAATTATGATTCAGTGTTCCAGTGCTTACAGAGCTATATTAAATTGTTTTGTTTATTTTATATCTGCCTAAAGCTTAGCTTTATGTAATCAAAATTAAAGGCCTGAAAAAATAATTTTGTTATTTCAGCACCATAACAATAAGAGTTCACTGAACACTTGACAAAGTTAAATTTATGTTTGCCTGGGTTTTGCAGTTATTGCATTTCAGGCACTAAGAGACCTGATGTCAAAATATTAGGCTTTTCAAAACACAGTAATTATACACTCTTCAATCATGAGAAGCTCCTTTCTGCGACACCATTTCTGTCTTTTAATCTCTGTAACACACTGGAATTATCTCTTCAATGCAGGCTAATTACTTATCGCAGTACAAGGAAACAAATAAAATTACCATCATTAGCTGCAATCGACTTTTTTTTTTTTTTAATTTTAATGCGATTCTCTTTATTCAGACAAAATCATATATAGTTCTTACATTTTTAATTTTTACCTTAAAGGGCAGTGCAGACACGATATGCAAAATAAAGTCACAAAAGAATGAGAATAAAGAACCTAGCATGCGGGTGTTATGTCGGGTGATGTTATGCTCAGACTGTTCTGGTGACCTCTTAGAAAGGGCTTGTAAAGGTGATGATTTAAAGCGGACATATCACCAAAATGTTTACTTTACATAAAAGGGTAGATAATTTTTTTAGAAAAAGTGTGAAAAAGGGTGAAGCCCCGCCCCTTCTATCTCTACTGCCGTGGCAGTAAAGACTTAATGGGAGCACAGAACCTCCTGGGATGCATGACGTATGTTCTGGCTGTTCCTTCAGTGCCTTCCCCATTCCAGGGAGCTTTCTCCTGCAAAGGAAAAAAAAATACCAATCTCGTTCTTGCAAGGTGCGAGATCGGTGACGTAGCCAGAAGAAGAAAGAAGAAGGACAAAGATGGCAGCAAATGGCGCTTACTCCGTGCAAAGTCAGGTTACAGGACAACGCAGGACCCAATCAAGGACAAGTAGGAAAGGATCAGGGGCTCTGTTCAATGGAGGATGAGAAAGTGGCACCACACTATGCACTCCTATGCAGAGTCGTTTCCAGTTGGATGTTTATCAATCAGCCATGGACACATACCTTTGAATGACACCATTAAAAATCTTTAAATCATGTTTGAAATCATATATTCCTGAGATTAAAAACGAATTGGAAACTCCTACCACAATTCTTTGGAGTGACAGATCCAAATAGGGGACCGAACCAGCGGTGCTGATATCCGCAATCAACCCACCAACCCAAGTTAATACTTATACTTGTTTTGCAGGGCCATGTCAAAAGATTATATGTCTTGTTGTATTCAGTATTATCAATATTTCCCTCAGACACCTTCATTTAATTTCAATTTTCTAATTGTCAAGTCATTCGGGCTCGGTACGGAGAACTTAATTTCCACAATGGAAGAAGTGGGCAAGTGTCTAAAGTGCAGCATCAGATATTGTTGTGGTTCCTTTCTCTATTGTGCTTTCCACTTCTGGTCACTTCTAGACATCTTTGAGTAAATTCAGCAGGAGAACTGTTGGGGAAAAAGTAAAGAACAAAAAAGAATAATTAAAAAGTAACTCCCTATAGTTCAGACAGGTGATCAAATACCCCCCAGGATTTATCCAATGCTGCTAGTCCAGAACAAACTCTTTTTCAGCACTACTAAACCCTGATGAATAGAGACCCTTAGAGGCACCAAAACATGGTGGATTTTTATTTACTTTTTTTTTAAATAACTTTATATCAACATAGATATAGTAGATAATCGAGATACAGGACATCCGACATACCAACGACTCCTAGATACGAACGGGGCTTCCCTGCTCCCTTGTGTGCAGGGCAGAGGCTTGAGGGGGGAGGGGGGCGGTTTGCATGACTTGCAGAATAAATCTTTTGTTGTTCTGTAAGCTCTTGTAACTCTTTAATGACCAAGACAAACTCTGCAGTTGTTTCTTTTTACATATCAAAGCACAGAAGCTCCCGAAGTTAATAAATGTCTAGGCTCCAAGTTTCTTTTTTTTTTGCTTTGTTTGTGACTAAGTCACACTGAGGATTTTATACAGTAACTGACACCACGCTGCCTAATAATATGTTGAGACAAACATCTGTCCTAATTGCATTTAATAAAATTATGTACTTGTTTCGACTTACATACAAATTCAACTTAAGAACAAACCTACAGTCCCTATCTCGTATGTAACCCGGGGACTATCTGTATAAAAAAGAATGTAAAAGACTAGGTACAATACCTGACAAAACACATTTTAAAATCCAGATGTTGAGTTGATTTGCATCCAATGTGGCTCCATCGGTGGGATATAAAGGGTGAACTCAGATGGAAAATTTGCTTCATAAGTGGACCAAACCTTTTATGAGCAGAAAAGTGCAGAAAGATCAGCAAATCGATCATCTTCCACTTTTATGAATGTACCCCTTGTAAAGTTTCTATTTTTCATAGGCAGACAAAACTTCACTCAGCTTGCAATAAATTTCCCTTCCAAAGGTTTTTTTTTTTCTTTTCAAAGCTTTTTACTTGAGTATATGTATTATGTCTGACAGCTATTGTGACCTTTCAGGGGGAAAAAAAGCTTTAAAATGCTTCTTTGGATTGTTACTTATTGTCAAATTTGTATTCCCAGCTTATATTTCAAACTAAAAATAGTAGGGAGATCCAAACACAGAAGAAAGACATTTATGAGTCCGTCAGACCTTCTACTTTATAAATGCATTTTCAGATAGGCTACACGGAATGAAAGCACAATCTGTGGGTAACAATTGAATGGTAATAATACCTTCCTACTCTGTTTTAAACTTACTGATTCATCCAGCAATATCTGATTCACAAAATCTAGCATTTAAACAAAGTGATATCATCAGTACTGTGACTGTTTTAAAACGCGTCACCGAGCAAAACTTTGAAAGAATGGAAAAAGTTTTTTTAATAATTTGTATGTCCCCACTAAGAAGATTTGGAATTTTCTACTGTTGTGCACCATGGTGTTTTTTTATTATTGCATTTGTTTATTTCACATTTATCTGTGGTTTAATGGAGGCATTATGATTGTTCTCTGGCTTCATGTTGGACTAATTGCCCTTCCTGTGATCGCCTTACATGCAGGTTTTTCCCCCGTTGGAATAACATATTTGGAAAGTTGTGAAATATCATCAACATTACAAGAACAAGGCCAGCTGAATGCCAATAACTACTACCAGATATACTTAAGATCCTTCATTTTACAATACCAGTCTGGAGCGCTTTCTTTAACAGGCTGTATTGTTTTACTCAGTGTAGCTTGCAGGTAGGTCCCCAACCCAACTTTGCCATCTGGACACCTGGAAAAAAAGCTGGTCCTTCGATAGGTTCCACAGATGTGTCTCAGTTGTGTAATAAGCTGTTTGGAGTCAAGATTTAACACTAAAGCCTTGTTGGGATGATGGTGGTGTGGTGGGAATGTCCACCCTATAGTGGATTCTGGTGACTGGAAATTCGCCAGTCACTCGGTAGCCCCAATTGCTTTACATGTTGGCAATAATTGGACAATTAAACAATTGGCACTGGACAGTAGTTAGCAGCTCCCTGGGGAGCTTTCTAGGAGTTCCTAGGAGCAATGGGCAATTTGTGCTTCTCAGGTCAGATTACCTGACACCAATGATCTTTTTTGGGTGACATTCCTTCCACTGACCAGCAATGTAAAAGGGGCAGAATGTCCGACAATGGCACCAAGGCTGTGACCTATGGCAGCATGACCACTAGGTGCGGCACTAAGCATTAGGGCATCTCTAAAAGTGAAAGTGATTATACTGAGGTCAACAACACTCTCCCCTCTCTCTGTCTCTTTCACTTCTATCTCTCCCTCCATGTCCCTCTCCTTATTTACTCCCTTTTCCCCATCCCCTTTCCCTCCATCCTCTTTCTCTTTTTTTTGTCCCTCTCTTCCCCTTCACACTCCCCTCACGCTCTGCCTTCCATGTTTTCTCTCTTTCCCCTCCACTCTCCCAATCTTTATCTCTCTTTTTTCTTTCTTGCTCCCTCTCTGTCCTCTCTTTCTTTCTTCCATTACCCTCCCCATGTTTATCTCATTCTCTTCTCTTGCTCATTTGTTCTCTCCCCATTTCCTATATCATTCTTTTCTTTCCCTCTTCTCTCTCCCCTCTCCCTCCATCATTCTTTGTCTCTTCTCTCCCGCCTTCTCTCTCAATTTTCTTTCTTTCTCTGTGTTCCTCTCTCTCTCTTTCTCCCTCCATTCAGTCTCTCCTCTCTCCCTCACTTTCTATTTTTCTCCCTTCTCTCTCATTTCCTCTGTTTTGCTTGTGGCACAGCTTTTATTGTGTGCTTTGTGTGTGTCAACATCAAAAGCTGTTTATGGTTTATGGTTGGCCTAGGTAAGCAAAACATTTAAATCTGGCCTGGAATGTAAGAGGCATTCTACCCACTGACTACCATGAAAATATTCTGTGATCTGTGTATACCCTGTTTCCCCGATGATAAGGCACTGTCTTTTATTTTTTGAAATGCCAAACTATGCCCTAGGTCTTATTTTCAGTGGGATGTCTTATTTTTCCATGAAGAAGACTACAGTACACATTTATTGTTGAAAATCACTCATGATCACTCATGTGCCATTGATTGTCCCCTTCTGATCACTCTGTGCCATTCATGGTCCCCTTCTGATCACGATGTGCCATTCATTGTCCACTTCTGATCACTCTGTGCCATTCATTGTCCCCTTCTGGCCATTCATTGTCCCCTTCTGATCACTCTGTGCCATTCATTGTCCCCTTCTGATCACTCTGTGCCATTCATTGTCCCCTTCTGTTCACTGACTGACTTTTTTTTTTGGCTTCTATGGCCGGGTAACAGACTCCGTTAGGGCAGGGATCAGCAGCTTGCTTGTCCTTCCTGGCTCGGAGTCGCCGGAGCGGGCCTTTGAAGTCACTTTCAGTTTTGCTCTGCACTGCAGCCAGCACTGAGGAGTCACACAGAGGCACACAGTTACCCACCGTACAACCCGAATGGGAGATTTGAGCAGGTGCAGGTATCAGTGGGTGTCTTATTTGCGGGGTGTGCTTTATTTTATTGTTTTGAGCAAAAATCTGGGGGTGGCTTATTTGATGGAGATGCCTTATCATCGGGGAAACACGGTATAATATTTATAGAAGGGGTTCCCTTAAAACATAAAACAAGGTTATTTCAAGCTTCCCCATGATTTAATGGCATAAAGAAGTGATAACCTTGCCGCTCTTGTGAACTAACAGATAAACTAGATACGGCTATGACAGTTTCTGGTTGTTGGAGTCATGAAAGCAGATAAACGGCATCACAAATATTTTTGCATATGTGTATTTAGGTTCCATATTCATTTTTTTGGCTGCAGTTCAGATTTAAATGCTTGTCCTGAATCCTTTCTGGCTTTTAGCCCGGCTTCCTATATGCCTTTGTTGCCATATGCAGTTACCAGTTCCTATTAGTCAGCAATACAGAAAGAGCACACGTCGAAAATTACCAACACACTAAATAAAACATGTTATCAGGATGCTAAAGTAGCTCCAGATTATATATATTGTTAAAATGTATATCCATGGAGAGCACAGCAAATTGCATAGCACAATGTATTGCTATAGCAGGATAGAATTTTCATCCCCACCAAATAAAAGTGTAATAACTCCCGCTGCCGAATCTGTAAGTATTCTGAGTTTCGCTAACGCTAGACTGCAATTTATCTGACCAACCACTTCAACGCTTCATGTTTATCACAAATAAAACACTGTTATAAGCAGGGCTCCAATGCCGCAGCTTAACTAGGAGCCCTGCGAAATCCTTGAGAGGGTTATATCGTTTTCCATGGTTGTGTGATGTATTACTTTACGCAAAATGAAAGTCAGCATATACAGAAGAGTTATTTACTTACTAGTTTTTATTTGAGCATAGTAAAATCAAGAAGTCTACAATATAAAGTGTATGTCAAGTCAAAACTTTTTTTTCTTATTTTTGGGACTAGGATTTGAACCCTCTGCTATTGGAATGATTTGGAAGGCTTGAAATCAATGCTTTGTACTGAGATTGGGCAATCTATTAGGCAAATGTCCCCTTACGTCCTGGCCCATTGTGTTTTGTGGGGGGGGGGGGGGGGGGGGGGGGGGGGGGGGGGGGGGGGGTTGGATTACCAATATCATGCAGCCCCCTAGCCGTGGTCAATATTTGTTTTCCCTAATGACCCTACATCCAGCCATCTGGACTTTGGTCCTTCTTATGACTGTCAACTACTTGTACCCAAAAGACATTCCCCCTGTATGGTATATATTTTATTTATAAAGCAAGACTCCAGGAAATGGGTTTATACACAGTTGAAAAACGCATATTTATACAGTTTTCCCTGCCAATAAAGTTGTAATTTTCAGTAGGAGAAAGCTTGAACAGGTGTTGCAGATTTTCCCTCCATTCCTTTAATGAAGCCCTGGATAGCAGTAAGGACCCGGCATGGATTCTAACCTTCACCTGCTCTAAAACAAAGCAAAGAAAACATTTGGCTTGCTATACACTGAAAAAAAAAGTTGGCACATAGGCCCAAAGCTTTTCGATTTACTGGTTCAACAGATGCACTTACGTTCAGTATCTTGTAATAGAGGGAAAGTTGCACAAGAACTGTTGCATGCAGGTATATAATATATAGGGTTTTTTTTGGCCTGGATATAAATCAAGCCTGGTCACCTAACAATAGTTGAGCGGGGAGTAGTTTTTGCAAATTAATCTGCATACACACATGCAATTATAGTAGTTGGAAAGGATCTTTCACTGTCCTTTCCAATAACAGCACTGCACGATGCATGAACGAGTGATGTACATACAGCACCGTTCTGCTCTATGGAGAGGGTGAACGACAGGGCGGCACCCTGTTGTGGGCCCTCCCCCTTCACTTGCATTAGGATCGTTTGTCGTCCATCTTCCATGGATCTGCCAGGACTCTCGTTCGGGCGATGAATGAGGGGCGATGTACACACGCCAGATTCTTGTCCGATATCGGCCCTGAGCCAATTATCAGGCGAGAACCATTGGATGTGTGGACGTAGCTTTAGCCAAACAGACTTAGCTGAGCCTTGTAGCTCAAGCCCTGTAGTCCCAAAGAATATATATCCTGCCAGAATTAGCTCTGATTAACTAATGGGTCTTTACAGTTCTAAAAGTTTGTAATAACAATTAGGACTCGTAGTATCTATGAGGTCTAATTAGAAGTCTGAGTAGGATGGTCATGGCTGATACTGACTTCCCTATTCCTAACCAAGGCCCCATGGAAGGGAGTCTGCAGGATGAATCATTGGCACAAACGGGTCCAAAGGCTTCTCTATCTACTGTTAAGTCAGTCCGTTGGAAAATCCCAGCTGTTTACAGAATGAAGGTGACATTTACATACAGTTGAAAGAATTACCCAAGTGATTCATTTATTAAACCTGGAAATTGGTCAGCTATGTCCTATGTTGGAGGATGGATGAGCGATTCTACAAAGACACTTCTGTCGCCACCCCTGATGCCATCATGCACAGTACAGGAGGAATAACCTAAAAAAAAAGAACTTTAAAAAAGCACCTTGAGCAAAAATGACCAAAAACCATTGTAGTTTTCTTTGATGAAGACAGAATATAAGAAATATAGAGGCTGCCATTACTATGCTCTCTAAAAATGCAAGTTTGCCTAGTTGTCAAGCAGAACTGTTTGCTTCAATATGTTATTGCTCTAGATCAAGTATGTTGATAAGGACCAAACATGGTCAGTTTATTTGAAGAGGAGGACTCCTCCCTTTTTTCTGGGAGACCCAGAGCCCAGTAAGATACATCCGTCACAAATCCCAGGGGGCTTCGGGTTGCTCCTTCTGCATATGCCCAATCTCAGGCATGCACAGAGGGGGCTTTCCCTGCATTTTTAAAGGTACAAGATCAGGTGATGTAAGAAGAACCTCGAAGAAAGCGAATAAAGATGGCAGCTCCTTCTGGTTTCTTTGCGCCAGAAAGAAGAAGAAATCCAAGATGGTGCAGTACTGAATGAAATCCGATTTCAGAAGGATTGAGGGCTTTTTGAAAGTAAAGGTGAATTTTTTTTATGGAGTTTTCTTTTCACCAGCCAGTCAACCAACAATGTCTGAAGACAGTTAGCAGCTCCTGTCCACATGTTTCTCTCAACACAAGCAAATACACAACATTACTTTAATTATCTTTTAGTCTTTCTAGAAGAAGTCTGTCTTCCAGACTCCAATAATAGAGGTCAATAAACCTAAAAATGCTATTTTATCCGGTCTTGGATACTTCAACTTGTTGTCATAATTGTCCATTCTGGTTCTATCCACCTGGGAGTTTTAGGTGTTTCTGCTCACTTTTGTTTGTCCCAGATTTTTCAGTTACATTCTCAAACATATAAAATATATTAAAACAATCCAGGTGGTGACAGTCACAATAGGTTCAACAGAGGTATAGACTCAAGAACTCAACGTTCACCCGAAGAGCCCTGAAGGCTGATTTATTAAAGCCCTAAGAAGAATATAATGGGAGAACCCCCAGCAAACCTGGATGAATCTCATGCATAGGGATAAGCGAAAAGTTCCTCGAAATTCCAATGGTTCTGCAAAATTTCGGTGAACCGATTTCACAAAACCATCAGAAGATTGAAAAAAATATAACAGGATTCACAGGGGATTCACAGGATTCCCTGGGAATCCTCCCGTTTGTGATCCTCTGGGCACTGGAGGTTAACTAACTGTCACCGGGCTGACCGTGGGAACTAAACTGCAGATGAACTCTCAATAGAGAATCTCCATTGAGAGTTCGCCTGCAGTCAAAGTTGATTGGAGGCACTCGCGTGTCTCCAATCAGCTGAGACCGCAAAGTTCCCACGGTCACTGGGCTGTACTTATCAGCCCGGTGACTGTGGGAACTAAACTGCAGATGAATTCTCACTGGAGAAACTCCATTAAGAGTTCTTCTGCAGTTCCAATGCGATCCCCGGGCACTAGAGTTTAATTAACCTCTATTGCCCCGGGATCGCAGTAGATTATCAGAGCTGCAATAACATATTCCTCAGCCAATCAGAAAGCCCTAGAGATTTTGAATGGGGAAACTTGTAACCTATTTAACCTCTAGTGCCAGGGATCGCCCACTGAGCTGAATAATGAATGCAACCGGCGCTGCCTTCATTGATCAGCACAGCCCACAATCCTTTTTTTCTTTTTAATATATTTTTTTTAAATACGAGCTTGATTGGCAAATTTACACCGGCCATTCTCACTTCTCAATTTCGTTAAGAGAGAATGGCTGAATTTGCTGCGAGATCGAGTTTTAAAAACTTGCTCGCTCATCCCTATGCAGGACTGAAAATATTTGCAAACTAATAACAAATCATTTTTAGGACATCCATTTGCTGGATTACCTGAGGTCTCCCATGATAGTCTATCTTCTTCAATCTTAAAGAGTTTTATTCCATCAGGCCCATAGTGGGGACAGTCGGGTGGATTTACTCCCCACTATTTTCCCAACTATTTGCTTTGTATAGACTGACACGATAATTTAACTCCAGTAATTGAAGAAAAGGCACTGATATTTTAATGCTTACTAATACAAGGAACATAAAAATTCAAGGATTCTCATTACATGGTGGCCTACGATTGCTCTACTCACAGAACAGCCTTCTTTCAAGAATTCTGAAACTTGAGAAGCCAATGCTTACTCATTAGAAAGAACAATTTTTGTTTTATCTCCAGAAATAGAGCCATCCATCAGATATCTCACTGATTTGTCTGTACAAATCATGCATCCCCAGCAATATGTATCATATTTGTGTTGGATGTTCTGAGCTTGTCACCTAATTATTCACAAGTACAGCCCACATACAATTTAGATCTGAGGACGGAGAAAACAGAAAGTGACATGAGCGAAGTCGAGCGGAATGGCACTGCTACTGTTCTCAACTAATGAGATGACATTGGCCACAAGTACTCCACAGCTACAAATAATCTCCAGCAACTGATCTGTTTAGAGGGAAGGAAAAAATTATTTCTTAAATAAATAAATTTTCTTTAAAGTGGCTACTGTCAAAATTGTACTTGTTGTTGGAATGGATAAAAGTGAGTTTAAATAACAAAATCTGGGTATAAATTAAAAAATAAGTTTGCATTATGAAAACATACTTAAAGCCAAATCCAAAAAAGACATAGAACTATTATCAGTTCTTGGATCTATTTGTGTATCAGCTTCTTGTAGATTCTTACACAGCTACCCTTTAGCCTCAGAGGAAGGGCCAGCACGTTGAGTTAATAATCAAGGCTCTACATGCTAATCTATCAATGGGACTGATAAATATTAAAATTTAGGTTGTTCTCTTACCAAGGGAAATTTTCACCTGGTAAGTCATAATTAACGATGCAAAGAATATCCGAGAGTTTTTCTCGCACACTATTGGATGGTTGAGGTCAACAAAGCCTTGTCCAGCACCAGTGCTCGCCAGATCCCCAATCTAACACGTCACTCCTATATTTGGCCCCCAGCTCAGCCTTAGCCATCCCAACACATGATCGCCCTCAGGACTTCTGTGCACAAGGGGTGTCATCTGGGGAAGGAATGACAGAGGACCAGGAGCCCACAGATAATGCCGTACAAAGGATTCGGGTAGGTCCGGAATGCAGAGCCAAAGGTCTTACACAGGTAATCAGTCCATCAGATGAGGTATTCATGGATAAAGACAAAGCAGAGTCACAGGGTCACAGGCACAGGGTTGGTCCAGGCAGCTCAAAATGACAAGGCAACAGTAAATCAAATAAAAAACCACCACAGCAGCAGTTCAGCCCAGCTTATAGTCACAACAGACAATTGAGGACTGGGAACAGAAAGGCTAACAAGTTCTAGCAGCTAATGTGCACTCAGAATGGAGACGAGGAACTAATCTGCTCATTGGCTGCAGTATAAATCCAAACCCCCTTTAGCTGCACACCTTCCAGGAGCAGGGGATGCCAATAAACAATTCACAGCTAAAGGGAAACTTGGGAGACTGCAAAGCAGGACTGACAACTGTAAGCGAGGAAATAAACAAGGTGTGCTGAACTGCGGTGGTTTACTATATGGAATCCCAGGCCAGATAATCATCTCCTAACATTCTTCTAACAATCTTCCATTTACTAAGCTAAGTAAATCATCCCCTGCAAAAAGATAATTCACTTTGCTGTGTGAACAGCCTGTATTCTTGTAGTAAATTAACCCCATTAAGTATGTCCATTGACAAAACTTTGCAAGGCAGGGAAAGCTCTACTGCTTTGCACAATAGTGTATGGAGAACATTGGAGCCAAATGTAAAACTGTCAGATGCCATGTGTTGCAATTATAAAATGTCCATATACAAAGGTGTCTACAGGTAGACTAATGCCCCAACTTGATCATGTTCAGCAAACATTTATGTGTCTATCCATCGGTCAATAAGAATGTTACCTGATGTGTCCCTAACGACTCAATAATTTTATATTTGTATGATGTTTTTATTTCTAGGGTTTCTTTAACTTTTTCTGGCAACAGATATTAGGTACCCCTGTTTTCATTCCTAAAGCTGGAAGGGGAGGATATCTTGGGGCCCCCTTCTCAGCCTGGGGTTGTACTTTATTGACCAGTTTTGCATGGCTTTCTGTCTCTTCACATCAATACATTTTGGAGAGGCTGAAAAAAAAAATAATAACTCTGCAGAATGTCAGTCTTCCCCAGAAAAATAAGTCAGTGTTAGTATCCGCTGGCTTTTCAGCTTTTTTTCTGTGCTTGCATTGATATGACCCATATGTTGTTTGTAGAACGGTTACATTTTTCTAGATTTGTCAGGTCTCTGTAAGGAACTAAAGAAAGTGAACATAAATCAGACATCTCCAAAACAGCTCATCTGCAAAGCCCTTTCGGTAAATTGAAATCTTGTTTTATGTGTTCCCATTCTCCCTGCTCTATGGCGGAAATGTTCCAATTCAGCACTTTGTTAGTTTAAAGCCATCCTGATGCTTGCCAGAAAAACTGTAAACAATGGCTCCCTGTAATAGAAGATTTGGAATACTTACCTTTCTGGACGGCAAGTTTGAACTGTTTTCTATTGCTGTGGTCAGTAAGGAAGGAACAGTGGGTGCAGCGGTCTCAATGGACACCAATTGCTCCAGAGGACCTACTCATGACCTTTGTAGTAATAAAAATTGGAAGAGGAGATCTTCCACTGGCTATCTCTTCCTGGCTCTGCATTGGACCTTATTAGAGTATCAGTGCCCGGCAAAGTGAGATAGTATGACTAGTGAAGGTATACTTGTATGGACAGAAGTCTAGGGGGTTTCTGATGTGAATTTAGGGTTTAGATGTAAAAAGGTAAGTCTGATGTAAAGAGGGGCACTTTATGAGAAGGGGAGAACTCAGCTGTAAAGAGACACTTTTGTTATGTCTTGCTCCTCATATTGTCCTAAATTGTAGGGGGCTTTTCAAAAATTAGCACTGGGCCCATTGATCTGTAGCTAGAAAAAAGTGTGACAAAGTCCGAATTCTTCATATGGGGCCATAAGTCTGTAGCAACATCACTAGCTGTAGCCTCTTCAACATTCAACACTTCCATGTCTCCTAAAAGTTGGTATCCACTGCAGCACACTGTGGTTTCTCCTACCAGCCTTGGGTCTGGGTTTGATTTAACACTGCAAGAAGTGGAGAAAGTTTAGGATTTTGCTGAAGGCTGCAGTTCTAGGAATCAATGTCCTTGTCACCCACCAAGAATGTATTCAAAGGATCTATCTTTAAAATTTGAGAACAAAAAATGTTCTAGACTTCAGATGTGTGTCAGCACCTTAAGAAAATGTATGATGCAATCCCAGACACTGAATTGTTTGTGTCTAGGTATTGCTCAGAGTCCCAGCCCTGACCGGTACATTGTTCATTAAAAAAATTAATGAAATATTTAAAAAAATATATACATCATATATATATAGATATGTACAGCAGGTATGATAGGAGATCTTTACAAAAGCCACATCAGAATGCAGATCTCTCCAAGAATCCCTAAAAGAAAAACGAGATTGTCAAAAGCCTTAAATTCCAGTAAACACTGAAATATCAGTTTTGGATGGATTGGTCTTTTGGATGGATTTGTCCATTGCCTTCCATAGTCATCAATCTTCATTATCCTCTCTTCTCTCTCACAATCTATCTATCTATCTATCTATCTATCTATCTATCTATCTATCTATCTATCTCATTCTCTCTCTCTCCCTCTCTCTCTCTCTCACTCTCTCTCTCTCCCTCTCTCCCCCTCTCTCTCTCCTCTCTCTCTCTCTCTCTTTCTCTCTCTCTCTCTCTCTCTCTCCCTCTCTCTCTCTCTCTCTCTCTCTCTCTCACACAACTGCATGGAAGCAGGATTGGAATGGTCTCATATAAAGTGATTGGCCTTTACAAGAGGCAAATCTTCTTTTATACTTTGTCCACATGTCATGTAAATTCATCACAGTATGAAATAGTAAATCTTTTGCACTCTGTGTGGTATGTCCCTATTTGAGTTCTGCAGATTTTTTAATGTAAAGGTTTAAACAATATACGCTGTTTGTAAACAGATTTTCTGAAAGAGAACTCGGTGCACAAAATGGAAAAGGTGCAAATATATATAGAAGATTCATTTTAGCAAAATACTTTCCTTCACACTTTCTTCTGCAGTAGAGATGTTGACTGTAGTGAGTAAAGTAGGGTTTTCTCTGCAGGTGCCGAAATTATTTAAACTGACTGCCAAGGGAAAGGCTCTGCATCAACTATAAATACATATACTCTCTGAACCTTATTCATGGCAGTGCATTGGCCAAACATCTCCTAAAAACTGATTTCTGGGATCTAGGATCCTGGGATGTCCCTATTCCTCTTATAGAAGAAATCCTATCAACGCCATGTTTTCCACACCTGAAGCTGTGATTAGGTTCCGGTGATGCTTACGACCCAAGTCTTCAATCTTCTGTTTGCAAAGCTTTCTCTATCTATGTATACATCTAATGCTTAACATGGACAATTTCTATTGGCTGTCCAGTGGCAGGATCCCCCTAGGATTCAGAAAAGAAAGCAGTCATTTTAGCACAAGGGGCCCATCTGGCACTGGCACATCTGTAGCACTTGGTGAGTGGTCTGACGCACCTTGAAATGGTGAACTTAAGTGAGTATTACCTTCATGTGCAGGATGGGTAAAAGGGGAGTTAAAACTGTTTTCAAATTATTAAATCAACTAAAACATTTCATTGGTACCTCAAGGCCCAACTCATGGCTCTACTTTTGGTGCAAGTGAATCATAGTTTGAGAACTAATATGTCCTGTACATCACCGATGAAGGATGGCCAGAGTCTAACTTGACCATGTCCAAAATTGGGAAGGCATTGTCAAAAATGTGCACTGGAACCCATACATCTACAGCTCCTACATTTTTTATTGTTGTCCCTGTGTGACTATCTGTATCCCAGTTGGCTATACATTGATTTAGACATTTCTCAACAGTTGAAGACAAACTATAGTCAATATACACCACAAATTTGTGATGTCCATGAGCTCCCCCACTGGTGCTGACATCTTCTCCTTGGCTTCATCTAGGGTTTTCAGCCATCTTAATTGGCTTTGCAAGAATAATGTAGGTCTTGTACATGTAGGTGGGCATTTGAATATTAAAGCAATGTGGCAAGTCAGGAAAGCATACTGAGCTAAGCTAAGGTACTTACTGCAGCTTCTAATGCTTGTTGCATAAAAATCATAGTGTTCAGGGTAATGGGACTAATTACTTTCATTATAGAAGATGGTTATCTATATGTGTGAAACAGAAAGCTAAGGCTGGAGTTCAGCTTTAAAACTGGGAATCGTCACTCAATTGTAAAATTTTACTGAGCTGCTAAGTAGTGTTGGTCGAATATCTCACTATTCGATTCGACAACTATTTGATCGAAAAGTGAGATATTGTTTGGGTGATCAAATGCCGAATGTGAACACCGTTGAAGTCAATGGTGGGAGAATTCGGGTTATCTTTAGGGACTATTAAGGGCTACAAGAGCAATCAGATTGCTCTTGCAGCCCTTTACTAGATGTATGTGTTCTTGGATTGAGTTTCTCTATCAAGGAACATATCTGAACGAAAAGTAGGGAGAAGATAGTGGCGTCCACAACAGAATGGGGGACAGGGGAGTTTTAATGGGTTTAATTCCACTTTAAAGTCAAAGAGCAGAGAAAAAGTCTGCATAACTGAATCAAAAAGTATAGCAGCTAACTTGCAAAAATAGGAAAAAAACCCACAACTGAAATTATGTATATATTATTATTTTGTATATTTCCTATAAAATACTACTAACTGAGGGTTATATAATCCAGAAATATATATTATTATATTGTATAATCTCACAAATTGGATTCAACAGCAACAAAAAAAGTTTAAAAATAATCTCGTCTGATTGTGTCATCAAGGCAACAGATAATTCATCGACCCAATGTAGAAGCTACAAATGGTCCTCAATCCCCTCTTCCTCGTGTTATTACTCTGAACGTTCCTCTAAAATGAACACTTATCATTTCTGCTTTAACATAAAAATGAAATATGCTCGCTGTATATTTATTTTGTTTAACTGCGATTACTGATGCGACCGCTTGTCAAAAGACGAGAAACATTTTTATTTATTTATTTGGTGAGCTGTGGAGCTTCGCAAAGTTTAGAGCTCCCATAAAATGACTCAACCTTAAAGGGAAGGGGAAATGATTTCCAGCTTTTCTCTTTATGTTGTCTGTGGAATGTACTTTGGAAGGATGGAGGATTTTGTGGATCATTATCTCAAATTTACATGCAATCAAAAATAAATAATGTGTTTTTTAGACATCTTACAAATGACCGAGTTTAGGGTTGTATGAGTTGTGACAGATTGGTATGTAAACAGTAAATGTTCCTGATCTAGATACCACCTCTCATACGTCCTAGTCATGCCATTTATTTCTTGCAGCTCATTAGTTATTATCAAAATTGCTTGCTTGCAAAAATACCCAATCCAGACCCCATGGCACCTGGACACATGACCAAACCTCTTGGCTTTGCTAGGAGGGTGGAGCAGATCTTTAAGATAATCCTTGTAAAATTAGTAACGGCTTTGGTTTTAAAGGATCATGGATGCAAAAAAGAATACAAATTTTGCATTACAAGACTCAGAACGATTATATGATTACTGCAAAGTCAGACTCAAAGTGTATACAGAACAGTAAATAAAAGTATGGGATAAGCAATAATATTGGTAAAATCCTTGCAATATTTGCAAAAGCTGAATTTCAAGCAAGCAGTTTCATGCACAGATTAAATACATATATGAATGCCAGGAAAAGGCTGCATGCACTTATCATATAATCATCACCCAAGATGAATGAGCATGCCAATGGAAGAGAGCACAGCGGGGTGCAGCTTGCTGGTCCTCTCTTCCCCAGTCTTCATCCATGACCATCACATTACCATCTCATCTCATAAAATATGGTAATGTATTTTGGTCCATCAAGTTTTGAGATTTACACATCTCATGTACCATCCTTGGCTGGTTACCATTTGTGCCACAATGGCATAGCTGTGACTTACAGAACAGGTGACCTGTGTTTCCACCTGTAACACTCACAGAACTTGTCCCTCCCCCAGTCTGTGATTGGATAGTGAAAAAGGAAGCAACTTCCCTCCCCCTATCGGCATGGTTCATGTGAGTACATAAGCACAACTGATTGGCTCATTGCCCTGCCTTTTATTCTATACTGTACATGGATTCAATGCTTGACATAAATTTATATTCATGTTCTTACACAAGTTGTATTTTAAAAATCAATGTAATGATATTTTATTGAGCTCCACATAATAAGAAACTGCATTTTGGTGTATTTTCTAATTGCCTGGTGTTAAGGATTCTTTGCCACCCTTCTGAAGCACAGCAAACCTCTCTTCTTTATTTATTCTTTTTTTTACACAGGACGGCAGAGCCTTCCATGCGATTCCCTTGCCAGGCAAAGCCATTCTCCATCCAGATTTTGACAGATTCTCTTCATCATGCAAGAAATTCACATTGGAACATGTCAACGAGATGGAATTCAATGTTCTGCATGCTCAAGTGGCCATTAGACAAGGCGAAGGAGGTGTGATGTACGTTTATACTCTTGTACGTGTGCTTAGACGAGAATTATGTACATGCTCCTTTTCAGTGTCTGCAAAACGAAAAGGCATCTGCTTTCGGCTAATTCCCATGGAGACTCCTATGTAGGGTACATCCTCTGACACGTACAATTGAGCCAGGACTTCTGTCTCATCAGGCTGCTGAAGACCATCTGGACCCCGGGAGAAAAAAAAAGAATTTCAAATGAAAATAAATAAAAAAAAATAGTGCTGTGTTTGTTCCCTAGTGAGAAACGCTCAGCAAAAGTTCACGAAAAAAAGTATTTCTCCGGGGGATGTTGCTATCCATAAAGAACATTTTAGAAAATAGGCAGCAAAGGATTTCTTTCTTCCCTACGATAAGGCAAGTCAAATTTCAACAGATTAACCGTGCTTAAACAGATGCCTTACTGTACATTACAGATGATTGCAGAGAATTAACTGCAAGACACAATGCTTTCACATCTGGCCTGTGTGTTGTGTACTTTCCAGCATCAAGCCTTAAAAAAGAATAAATGCCGATCATAAAGCATGCACAGCGTGTCATAAAACACATGGCTGAACTAAATGTGTGATTTGTAGGGAAGTGAGAAAGAAGTAAATAAAAGCTTGCATTAAAACAGTAGAATGTTTGGAGTGTATTGAAAATGATAAAGCTTTAAAGTGGTATTTTAGATAGATTGGTGGTTTTGAGGTGATCATTGGAATGATTGGAGACCTATGGGGCCCAAAGCCAATAGGAGAGGCTGTAGAGTCCTGAGACATTGATAATATAATATATTTGCTTTATACTTTGTCCTTCAAGGCTTTCTTAATAGTCAGCATGCTGGTGGAGGGGACTAACGCAGACAATTTACTGTATTTTGATACCATCTTGCCTGGCCCTCCATAGTTCCAATGTGGAGGAGGAGGTAGAGAGATCCACATTGACAGACAAGATCTGAAAAACATGGCGCAGTGGGCTATTGAAGAGGACTGGCAAGTACGTCTACAACATGGAGATCTGTGAGGGCTGTGACTCTATGTTGTCCTCAACTCCAATCCTTGAGGGCCATATACAGGCCAAATGGGGGCCATTTAAGACTTGAGGGCTAGAGTTGTCTTGAGGGGGACCATTCCCATCCAAATTTTTTCAGTGGGGCCAGGTGACTTCTAACGTATTTGCACTTGGGGGGATTTACAGTTTCTATTTTTCCTGGTGACTGATATAGGATCAGAAAGCAATGAAATATCTAAAAATTGTCCACCAGACCATCCAACAGAGGGGAGAGTCAGAACACTTGGGCTCCTATTGAAAAAGCAGTGAATCTGACATTCCCTGAAACATTTTCTGCTGGAGAATCTTCCAGATTCATGTTTTCAATGGTAATAGTTGATTTTCTACCAGGGAATCTTAAATTTAATGATTTTGAATTAGAACCCTTGGTGTTATCTAGTCATCCTGTATGTGGCTGTATGTGACCCTGCTTTAAGTATAAATGTTCGTAGCACAACAATAGTGGAACTCATCATAAAGGAATCTCATCACCTTGGTGTGATTCCCTCAAACTACTTGTTATGTCTCCAAGACAGTAAGTAAGAATAAATCTCCAAAATCAGACTAAGACAACAAAGGAGTCTAAATGAAACAGGGGCCTTTCAAGCTAAGATGTATGTAGCCCTTCAACAAAAAAACAGCACTAATTCTATCCAAAATTGTTTCCTAAAACTACAAATTGGCTTTTTACATACAGAACTGACTACTTATTTTTGAGGTCCCAGATCTCAACATTGGGAATGTCTGAGATTTGCTGGAGAAGACTTTGCACAGCTGCCCGACTCTCCCATCATCAATACATAATCTTGGTGAAAAATGAATGCAACTCTTTATGGAAATTAATACTGTGCCATTGCATAAGCTTATGAAAACCGTATCATGACAAATGTGCTGCAAGTCATACGTGAGGTTCTTCCGGAAATAATACATCACTATATGTAAAGCACACCCGTGATATAAAGCCCAACCTCCATTCCTCATGTGTTCTTGCAGGTACTGAATGACTTCCAATCATAGCTAAGGTGCTAATATAGGAGCTCACTATAAAAATGTGAAAGTTTGATAGTTGAAAAAAATGCTGGCAACCAATCTGTGGACACATTAGATTGCCATTCCATATCTATGTCCAATTTTAATGAAAAACAAGGAAATTCAGCTGGCACAGCCAATAATTGTAACACTTGCCAGGGGAAATTATTGGCACATAAACTCAAGAACAACCAAGAATCCCATCTCACGTCAACCTTTTATCTCCACTTACAGTTTGAATGTTTAACTAAAACGGACTTGGCTTTGCTCTTTGGAGTTGGTGGCCAATTATGTTCATGTTTCTCCTTCAAACAGCCATTCTATAATAATTCTGTAACCAGTTAAATAGCTATAAGCTGAATGGCTTCTGCAATAAACCGGTGGAAAGTGTTAAATCTGAACTTCAGAAAAATGGCTCAATACACAAATAGAATACATACTGTATAGGCAAGTGTTTGTACCTGTCAAAGCATTTGTATTTTTATCCATTCTCTTCCAAGATTTACAGAACACTGCTTCACAGCACACAAAAGCAGATAACAGTGTAGTTATAAGATACCAGCAGGATACGGATTAGGTTATTTCTCTATACTACACTTTGCACTAAATATATATATATTGTGAGATTGCCCATAGCAACGGGGTCAGAAGACAGCAGTAAATCAGACTGCAGACTTCAAAGTTGCAGTTGAAAACAGACTCCTGCCTGTCTATTATAGCACTTTAACAAACAAAAGAAATGACTTGGCTGAGCAACTACATACCATTACTGAGATAGTCCCTCTCTGACTAACAGTAAAGCAGTTTAAGAAAAACCAATATAAGGCAGTCTTTAGATCACACAACAAGCATGTTCCATTCACATGTAATCATTTCTGGTGCAATGCCAGAAATGGCATTGCACCAGAACTGCTCTGTTCGTCCACAACTTTGGGAAGTAACTGAGCTGCCTCCTAAGCACCCTCTAGCTAGCAACATGGTGCTGATACTCTTCCCTAAGCCTCTTGCTGATCTCTCTCTCAGCCTGGATCCCTCTGGCTCTCTCACAGCCTGGATCCCTCTGGCTCTCTCAAGCTTGGATTCCTCTGGCTCTCACTCAGCCTGGATCCCTCTGGCTCTCTCTCAGCCTGGATCCCTCTGGCTCTCTCTCAGCCTGGATCCCTCTGGCTCTCTCTCAGCTTGGATCCCTCTGGCTCTCTCTCAGCCTGGATCCCTCTGGCTCTCTCTGCCTAAATGCTCACTCTCTGCTTGGATCCCTCTGGCTGATTACTTACTCCTCACCTTACATCTGAGTGCAGGTGCATATTAACCCAGTAAGGATTGGGTTGGGCCAGGGAACCCACCGTTTCACTCTCTTGGCCGGCCGGCTCCAGGGCTCTAAAGAACCAGGTTTCTTCATAGAAAATTTACACATACCTATCTACTCTTTTTTCCCTGGAGCCTTTTAACACTTTCCCTGACATTCTTAGTGGCAACAGATACAGTTTTCTTATTGGTTATGTGATGCACAGGATCCTCTTTCACTCCAAACTCTTTCTATTGGTGGGGGATCCATAGTGGTGTAGAGAACAGTCCTGCATCATTTTTGTATAAGCCTTGGCCAGAGTGATAAGGCACCTAAATGCAGAGCAACCATTAGGGTAGGCTCATATATGCTTCTTGATTATTCGATTTTGTGCAGCTTCTCAGCCAGCTGCTCAAGGATTTGGAAAGCAGCAATGGTTCAAAAACATCCAGCATTTGCACAGCTGCCAATGAACAGTACTACTGCCACTCTCTGCAGCCCCTATTCAATCCCTATGGGGACTGCCAGCGGTAGACGCTACATGAATATGCTGGACCCATGGGACATGGGATCTCACTGCCAGTGAGGCCTTAGAGGCAATATGTCATTGACAGTCTGGAGTCACAGGAAGTGCGCTGAAAGTCACTTAGGGGATTCAGGCTTTGAGGGTTACTCAACCAAGTTTCCTTAAACTTTACAGAGAAGAAACTTTGCCCAAAAGTGTTTTTTTGAAACTTATTTTTCACGTTTTTTCAAGTTTTACAGAAGTTTAGGTTCATTCCGTTGTTTTTTTCTGGTTCCTTCTCCCTGTTAATCAAAATGTGAATACAATGTTTAAATACTCATATGTGATGCTGATCTTTAACAATTGAAGGGGCTGAAATACAATGAATAAGAGGTGTGGGTCCAGGACAATCCAACTGGAAAAGAAAAGGTTAGATGGTACCTTGATGCATTTCAGCCAGAAAACAACTGTGCAAGACGGAAGGTGTGGCCAGAGGTCAGCTTTAGGCCATATATATAAAGTAAAATATATATATATATATATATATATAAAGAAAATTAAATCTATAATAGTAAAGCAGACACCACTGTTTACTGTAGTGTGCTTATATATTTCCTGCATGACCTTAAACCAGCCATTGCAGCCTTCTGCACTCACCAATAGTTTATAAGTTTTGGCTATAATCCAGGCTGAGCTTCGGTATTGTACAGAAAAGATTAAACTTGTGTCTTTGCTTTGAAAAGAATTTAACAGCAGCAGAATAAACCCTTCCATTTCTTGTCCAAATCATTTCCAAGACAAGTTAGCACCAATAAAACTGATTCAGTTTCTAGAAAGGATAAACATTTCCCCTCACCTGGATGTCCTACAATTATGTCCGTAGTTTAATGGCAAACACAATTCTGTCTGTGGTGTGAATTGCTTCATATATCCTTCTGCTGTGTTCTGTTTTCTGTCTTTGCTTGTACAGTGAATATTTGCTACATATCAGTTTCTTTCCAAATATCCCAGTTTCCAGGAGCTTGTCCAATTATTTGAAGCAAATTCCAGGGTTCCATGGACCCAACACTTTTTCCCAGCACTTGGTGTTGATTTGCTTGTTCCAGCATTTGGGTGAAGTTCATTGGGGAGAGTCTGTCTCCACTTTCTGCTAATGGTTATGGGTGCCGCCAAAAGCCAGTCACTAGACATGGGTCGGGGAAGACAAGCACACAAGTTAAAGTCAACAATCAGTCAACGCAAGTCAAAAGCACTGAAAGAAACCAGGAAAGTAGGAAGAGATAAGTAATTAAATGCCAAGAGGTTTTTCAACAATGTTTATACTGTTACTAAAGTCTGGATTGGGAGGTCTGTCTTTAAGGTCTGCATTGGGGGTCTGTTACAGAGGTCTGTACTAGCGGTCTCCACTGGAGACAATCATACATTGTACATTGGGAGGTCATTCACTGGGATCTGTCACTGGAGGTCCATCACTGAGGTCTGCAACTGGAGGGGGGATTCATCACTAAAGTCTGAAATGGTCACCTGGTGGTCCATGACTAGGATGTCAGTCACTGAAGTCTGAAATGGGAGTCTGGTGTGGGTATGGTGTGTCACTGGGGTCTGGGTATGGAGGTGGGTATGATCTGTCACTGAGGTCTGCACTGGGGGTCTGTCACTGGGGGGTCCTTCACTGAGGTCTGGGGTGGAGGTCTGCACTGGAGGAGTATTTTGTCACAAGGGTCTAGTACTGCAATCTGTCACCATGGAGGAGAGGGGTCTGTCACTGAGATCTACACTAGGGTAGGTTACTTAGGTCTGCTTTAGACATCAATGACAGACTGTGTCACTAAGGTCACTTCTTGTTATCTGTCCCTATGTTGGTGTTTCATTACCACCATCCCTCAAGGACTGCAGCAAGACACTTCATATGTAACTATCCAATTAGAGTTTCAGTGAATCCCCAACCTAAGCCTTACTTTTATTTTGTAATGAGAAATTAGGGGATATGTGGCAAATATCCAAAGGACAAGAAAGAAACAGAAGAATACATGAAGCAAATCAGATGGAATTGTGTTTGCAATTAAACTACAGATGTGATTGTAGGACATCCTGGTAAGAAGAAATGTTTATCCTTTGTACAAACTGAATCAGTTTTATTGATGCTAACTTGACTTAAAAATAGTTTGGACAAGAATTGGAATGGTTTATTCTGCTAAGGATGCGGCTGTTAGATTCTTTTTTTTTTTAGCAAAGACACAAGTTTAATCTTACTGACTAATACCGGACTCCAGCTTGGGTCTATGTCAGTATTTGTGGAATATTGTTATTTACAAAGGTCTGTAGTGGTTGAAGGAGGGTCAATCAGGAAATAAATTGGAAACCTTTGGTATTAAAGGGTTCCATGCTTTACATTGTGGCATGGTGGATCGATGGCCCAATTGCAAAGTTGAAATCTTGAGCAAGATCTGCATTGAGTTTATATGTTGTCCAATGTTCTCACCATAGGTATTATCTGGTTCCTCCTAAACTGACATTGTTATGATTATGTTAGAGAATTTAGGCCATGAGTATTGTAGGAACATCAGATTGTAGGTTACTCAGACGGTTGGTTATATAACTATAGATACTGTGAAGTGATTCCTCCTTTCACATTCTGTAAGAAAATGCAAAACCCATACCAGGTTATGTTCACATACGAAGTTTCATAAAAAAAAAACATGATGATTATAACTGATAACAGAGTTCAGATTTGTAGAAGAGCTTGTTGCAGACCTGCAATGTTTTTCAAGGACATTGCTCACCCCTCCAGTGGCTGGCCAACCTGCCCTACAATAATATATCCCCTCCAAAGTACTGTGGTTCCATCTTCCAACTTCTATGTCCGTCTGTGTCCTATAGTAATGCATGGGACACATTGTATAATGGGTTAAATGGGCATCCAGTAGGGCCTCTGGCATTCTCGCAAAAATTTCCTTGAACTTCCAATGGCTCCGCGAAACTTCGGCGAACCGATTTTGCGAAACCATCAGAAGAGGAAATTAAAACAGGAAGATTCCCAGAGCTGCATTCAGCCCTGGCAATCTCCCTGTTTGCGATCCCCGGGGCACTAGAGGTAATTAACCCCCATTGCCCCAGGGACCACACACTCTTCTCAATGATTGCAGCAACACCTGCAATCATTGATGAGCTCAGTGTGCAAACCCTGGAGCACTAGAGTTTAATTAACCTCTAGTGACTGTGGGAAGTTTTAATTAACCTCTAGTGACTCATGTGACCGTGGGAACTGAACTGCAGATGAACTCTGCAGTTCCACTACAATCTCCGGGGCACTAGAGGTTAATTAACCTCTATTGCCCCGGGGATCGCACATTCTTCTCAATGATTGCAGCCACAGTTGCAATCATTGATGAGCTCAGTGTGCGATCCCTGGGGCACTAGAGGTTTATTAACCTCTAGTGCCCCGGAAATCGCTTGCAGTCACAGCTGGGACTGCAAAGTTCCCACGGTCACATGACCATGGGAACTTTGCTGTCCCAGCTGTGACTGCAGGCTATCTCCAGGGCACTAGAGGTTAATTAACTGATCATAGTTGTAAGTGAAGTTCTATTTAAGGGACAAGCTCTAATGTCTCTGGAGGGACATTTGGCAGTACTAGATGTTAGGGATGAGCAAGCAAGAATATTAAGTTCGATCTCGCGGCGAATCGGGCCTTTCTCGCTTACCAAAAATGTAAGCGAGAACGGCCTTGTGATTCGGCGAGCAGTCAAACTCCACCGAACAGAAGGATTTCAAGGGCTGCATGATGCAATCATTGAGAAAATGCCCGGCAAAGGAGAACCTCCTGACATTGTAATATAAGTATCTCTTACAAATGATACATTTGTATCTGTAACAAATATATAATTTGGAAGAGATACTTATAATACAATTTCAGGAGGTTCTTTTGTGCTGGGCACCTTCTCAATGATTGCAGCTGTGGCTGCATTCATTGAGAAGAGTGTGGGATCCCCGTGGCACTAGACGTTAATTAACCTCTAGTGTCTGGGGATCACAGAGTATTTCCGTGGCTGCATGATGCAGCCCTTGAAATCTTTCTGTTTGGCGAGAGCTCGACCTCTCGGCGAATCACAAGGCCTTTCTCGCTTACATTTTCGTTAAGTGAGAAAGGCCCGGTTCACCTCAAGATCGAACTTAATATTCTTGCTCACTCATCCCTAGCATCCAGTACTACCAAAGGTCCCTCCAGGGACATTAGAGCTTGTCCCTTGCAGAGAACTTCATGTACAACTATGATCAGTATCATAGTACAAGACTAATAGGGTTTCTCTAATGACTTTTTGATTTTTATATTCAGGCTTTACAGTACATCTCATAGATTTTCTGACCTTCGAGCATTTGTGATGTTTGGTTGATTCCATTAACATTTCTTCATAGTTCTTGTTTACTGGTGCGGCTATTGCATAGAAATTTGAATAAGAGGAACCTACTAGTGTCAATCACAACGAGTTCAAATATTTCATAAAGATTTTTTTTTTTCTTCAAATAACCATAGGACTGAGAACACGCTGGAAGCTCTGAAGATACTACCAAGCATCATTTAAGGCACTTTGACATCGCTGAAAGTGAACTTTGTTCTGCAAAGTATAATTTAACCGATAGTGATGTTATCCTGCGGGATAAGCTTTAGCCTCAAATACACAGCACCACAAAAAATTCAATTGTTGTAGTTTTCTGCAACATCCATGATTTGCCGCAGCTTAATGATCCGTATGAAGGAACCGCATGGCTACGGGCAGTAATGTTACAAACATGATTGCAATAAATAGAAGCCTAGGGGAGGGTAAAAAAACTTTCATTTTATTAAGAATTACAATGTGTCAGTACAAGGTGTATTGGAACCCAAGGCAGCATGACAAAACACATTTTCCCCTTCCAGTTAAACCTTTGAAATCTTCTGGGACTTTTGAATTTGATAAATAAAATTAGAAATGAATACATTTCAAATCAAAAGTTTCATAACTCAAGTTATACAGTACAAAAATCAGAGTACAAAATTTGTTACAACCAGAGAGGAATAATTGCTTGCTTTACCATTGTTGAGGTTATTGAAACTTTTTGACAATAGTGACTGTGGAAGGAACCCAAAATTGAAGGTTCTGATGGGCATTCCATTAAGGGCCTGTTTCTGGTCCTAAGCTGTTGAACTGTGGGAAAGGCCAATCCCAGTGATTAGCCTATTAGCATATTGGTATTGGTATGCAGTAGGTAAGTAGCACCCGCATTATTCCATCTTCATCAGTTAAAGACTAGATGTTAACTATGCCTGGATACACAGCAGGAAGTAAATGAAAGTCCCCCGGAAATAATAGGAAATACAAACTTTATAATGATCTTGTCACGCAGGGAGAGACAGGACCACTAGGGGCGCTATGGCTTGCACGTAGGTGGTGTGAGCCCTGAGAAGGGCCAAGGCGCAGAGTCTAAGCAGTAACCAGGTTTTCTCCAGAGCCTCTGATGGTGAGGATGTTGTGCCGCTGGTTACTGCCAGGTTGTGGTCCTTGGGCACCAAGGTTGGCAAAACCACAAAGCAGAAGGATAGTCGAGGAAAGCCCGGGTCGAAGCAGGCAGCAAGCAAGAGAGGTCAGGTCACACACCAGGGGTCATTTGCCAGGGATCCAGGAGACAGAATCTATATCACAGAGGCCACTGCAGGCACAGGGAACACAGGAGACACTGGAAGCAACAGAAGGCACAGGAGACTCAGGGATATCCTCAGACAGACAGAAACACTGGAACAGCACAGGGAAGTTGGCTGGGAACCAACAGACTGGACAATGACGGATTAACACAGGTGCTGGACAGAGGAAACACTGGATTGAGCAGCAGGTGAACAGGAACTAGCTCACGGAACTAGGGCCTCGGCACAATGGAGACACGTTCCACAAACACAGAGGGCAGTGTGTGAGCTAGCTATATAACCAGGGGTAATTTGGAGGCTATTTCCTGATTGGCCGGTGAAGCTGATAAAGCTTGCTAGCGTAGACATGCCCAAAGTCAGAACTGCCTGCATGCGCAAGAGAGACGCGTCTGCTCTTTAGCAAGGAAGAGGTAAGTATGACAGATCTTTTACAAGCCATAAATTACTACCATTAATATTGGTAATAATGGAAGGAGCCTCATTGAAACCCTATCATAGAAAGGGTTTCAGAACTGCTACCTCTCTATACTTTCCTCTATAACAGTGTTTCCCAACCTTTCTTAGTCGTGGCACATATTTTACAATTAGAAAAATCCCACGGAACACCACCAAAAAGTCAGACACGTAAATTAGCTACCTGCTGCCATCTAGTGGAAGAGTTTTTTTTGGTTCTGCCTATCACTATACATCGCTGGTATAGACAAATGAAGACAAATTTTTTGCAGTAAATAAATCATTTTGGGACCAATTAACTGAAATTGGATAATTTCCCACGGTACACCCAAAGATCTCTCAAGGCACACTAGTGTGCCGCGGAACAGCGGTTGAAAAACACTGCTCTAGAACATCCTTTCTCAATCTTTTTACCCCTGAGGAACCCTTTAATTATTTTCAGATCTCAGGGAACCCCTGCTAAAATAAATTGTTCTGCATTCAATCTGTGTGGCACTGGCATGTGGTGCTGGATCCAGAACTTTGCAGACACCATTAGATGGGATGGCAGCAGCTCAATGAACCCCTGGCAACCTATTAGGATTCCTAGGGTTCCATAGAACCACAGGTTCAGAATGGCTGCTTAAGGATTTAGGCTAAAGTTCTATAGGCAGGTTTTAGCCAGTTAGGACTGTGGCCCTGTGCACAAAGCCAACTCCATGAAAACATGGTTTGATGAGTTTGGTGTGGAGAAACTTGAATGGGCTCCACAAACTGGTGATGATTTGGATCACCAGTTGTGTGCCAGGTCTTCTCATCCATCATCAATACCTGACCTCATCAATGCCCTTTAGGCTGCATGGGTACGAATTCCTACAGAGCCCCTTCACTTGTAGAAAGCTTTCCCAAAACAATGAGGGATGTGATACCTGCAAAGAAGGGAGGAAGTCATATGGCCACATCTATAATATCCAATGTGGAATATCCATATTGGCCCTGAATTTCGAATGGAATGTCCAACAAGCTCCTATACAGTAGGTTTGATGCTCCACAAACTTTTGCTTATATAATCCATTTTATTAGGACTGACTTGTAATCATTTATTTAAATATCTAAATTGCCCTTTCTTAAACAACCTTCAATTTTATTTGATTTTTTACGGTAGTTAATTCACTGTCCCTTTACTTTTCTACTTAACTTTTATGATAAAAATTCCCTATGGCTATTACAATTATTGTCAATTTTTGTTTTGACGTCTTTGGTGAGGTGAAACTAAAGTGGAGAATGATTGCTCTGATAATAGGACATTCTATATTTTTCATAAAATTACCTAAATTAAACATCATAGCTATGTCACATCAGGAGGACAAAGCTATAAGTAATACTAATGAAACTGAATGGTGCTTTAATAGACTTTGGTAAAGTAACAGAATGGACTAATATGGAAAGTAATTATCACAGCATTTGTCACCTGTATCCATTTTAATCAGTATATAATAAAACAGCATTCATATGTTAATTGTACTTTCAGAGTTAGTTCTGTACAGTATGTATCCACGTGACGAGAAAATGTATAACTTTTAAATTGAATGGATGACCCTAAGAATAGAAACATGGTGGGGTTTTTTTTGGCTAGCAAGAAATCTACGTAAATTTGCTTTATACATTTTATGGTGTTTTTTATGAAGGGGGTCTTTTTGTTCCTTGAAATTCATTTCTAAACCCTACCACCATAATATCTCTATTCCCTGAAGTGTCTTGACCTAAGCTTTTCAAGTTTACAGCTTTTAGTTAAGTTTATGTCATTTTTTTCTCAACCAAGGTTCACCTAGAGATCACTAGTGCATCGAGCAATTTGTGCTCCTCGGGTCAGTGACACCAATTACTTTTTTGGATATCTGTAAGGGTGACATTTTTTTCCAATGGCCAGCAATGACAGAGGCATTCTTCTTACTGACCACCACACTAATTTACTGTGATCTAAGCATATGGTAACTATAACAGGGGTTCCTTCAGGATCTGAAATGTTTTTCAAGGGTTTCCCGATGTTATTGATCTAGGAGATTGGAAAATGGATCTTTCTCTTTCCCCAGACTTTCGATCACTTGCACCGCACATTTGACAGCCGGTGGCAGTGAGCAGTACTGGTACCAATCGCTATTCTCGTATTCCCTATGGGCTGAAAAGGGGAAACATTATTTGTAGCATTCCCCTGGCACTGGCATGAGGAAGCTGTAACCGCACCCCAGCGGGCACCTCCAACCAGTGGGTGCCACCATCCTTTTCTGCTTCTTCCACTTACGTCACCGAATCTCACACTGTGCAGACGATTTACCTCATTGAGATCATCACTCTTTTTAATATTGTGGTGAAAGCCCCTTCTGTGCATGCCCTATCTTGGGAGCAATCCAAACCCTTCTGAAATACGCCACGTATGTATCCTAGGAGGCGGTGGACTTCCCATTTAGTCCTTACTGCCATGGTGGTAAAGACAGAAAGGGAGGGGCCACCCCTTCTACTTTTTTATAAATATTTAGGCTTTTCTACCCTTTTGTACAAGTAATAAAATGTGTTGATAGGTCCGCTTTAACTTTATTTTTTACTGAACTCAATTATATTAGATTTGTTTTACATTTTTTTTATATCACCAATGTAAAAAGGAAAAGGTAAATGAAAGTGTAAGTACGCAATTTATGATTTATTTTGTGACTTGCTTTGAACCATTGAAGAAGCCAAGATATAAAGGTATTTTAAGAATTATAATTATCTGTTTATGTGGAACATTTATTAGTTAAGCCTCTCATCTCTGTTCCACAAAGCATCTTCTTCCTATGAAGGTTTTTCAAAAGATTTTTTTTTTCAATATGATGAATGCGCCTCTCCCTTAAATATTCGTTTAGCGGACAAAAAAATAAGTCTTTTCATTTTATTATAGAGGTAATTGGTACATTAACTCTAGTGCACTCTCTTATCTGTTCCAATTCATTATCGGCTTGTTTGAACAGAATCTAAGCATACGGATTTCAGGGAACAATCGGAAGAGTGAATTAGAGTAATTATTTGTCTGTGCTTAATTAAGGCTCATCTAGGCCAATATCTCGTTTTAAATGAGATTGCCTAATGTTATTCCAATGTCCGGTAATAGAAAGGGAACAAAATCCATTTAATAGAAGACTTGCCTTGCTTAAATATTTAATTAAAGGACTAACTTTAAACAGTGATCCTTGCAGGATGGTATTTATCAGAGCGTAAATTTGTAGTCATTTTAAGATAATTCAGGTATCAAAAATAACCTCAATCTCTATTTGTTGGGGTTTATCAGCCCAATTGGGATGTGAACAGCAAGATAAGTAATTTATATATTTATTTTTTTGTATAACCTATTATTATTCAGTGTATACTTTTGGTGGGTATTGCAACATGTGATTTAAAGTAGGGTGTCACACTTACTGTAAGTGCCTGATCTGTACCAGTATTCCCCATACACCAGTCCCCCAATCTAACGCTGCAGTCTTCACTTATAGCAAGCCCTCACTCGGCCTCGGGAGACTGTTTACGTCTCCCAGCACTCGGTTGCCCCAAGGGATGCAAGGGTTGGTGTCTGGGGATAGGCCGGCAGCTGACCAGGAGGCCACAGGTACACAGCACAGAATTACCAGGTAATCCAGAAACCAAGCCAAAGTCAAACACAGGAGATCAGTCCACCAAATGAGGTACAAACAAAATGGCACAAGCAGAGTCGGGGTCACAAACAGAGGTCGGTCCAGGCTGAGTTCAAGCAGGTTTGTCAGGAACAGGCAAAGGGAAGCAACAGGAAAACACTCAAGAATCTCTCCAGCACATATAAGCCCAGCTAACGCCATAACAGGCACAGAAGATTGGAAGCAGAGAGGCTATAAACCCCCAGCAGCCAATGACACCATGGGTTTGCTCAGGAAACACTCTGCTAATCAGCTGCACACAGCTCCAATTCCACTCAGCTGTGCAGAGGATGCCAAGAGTAAGTAAAAACCCAGGTAAAGGGGAATAGGGATGCTGCAACCCTCAAAGCACAAATCCTAAAACCCCTTTGCAGCCGGCGGAGATAGGCCGCGTGTGCCCTCCTGTGATGGGGCATCACCTGGGATTGCAGGGCCAAAGAACGCCTAATAACACTTACCTCTTCCTTTGTAAAGCACAGGTACCTCTCTCCTGTGTATGCCTGCAGCTTCTGAGTCCAGGCGTGCCTGCTCTTCCAGATCTAATCAGTATTGCCCCTCCTGTCGCCCAATCAGAAATTAGCCTCTAAATCATCCCTGGCTATTTAGCTAGCTCAGACAAAGCACTCAGCATTTGTGCAAGATGTCTCCACTAATGCCAAACCCCCTAGCTCTGCTGAGCTAGTTCCTAATTGAGATCAGCTCCACTCTGCCCTCCCTTCCCCACCCAGTCTCTAATTGCGCTGGGGTGTTCCCTTGGCATCAACAGCCAATAGGAGCTCGTCCCACACTTTATACCAACAACACAACTGGCATTGCTGGTTGTTATTGTAAACATTGAGGAGCTCACCCATTAGTTGTTAGGAGCTCCCTCTACTTGTGTACATTAACCTGATGGTATGATTAGGGGCAGCATGGGGCAGCTCTCGCATTCTATGGGTGGGTTAGGCTAGTAAATATTTCAATAACATGGAGGTACCAATTTTTTCCTGGTTATGCACCCTTTGGCCAGTAAATAGCTAGCATACTGGGCTCCATTATATTTCACTGGTCTTTAATAAATAGCATTAAAACTGTTTAATGTGTTTAATAAACAAATAAAATAATTACCTGGAAAACTTTAAAAAATCCAGTGTTCCCTGTGGACTTGGCACTGTTATCTTAAACAACATTATACTATTTTACCAGTAACCCTGTGTTAAGGGCATAATGAGTTGCAGAGGTCCTCCTAACACTCTTCCTGTCTTAGTGTGCCAACGCTGCTCCTCCACAGATGCAGTCCAGTGACCGATGTCAGCATAGCACAGGAATTATGTTATTAGCAGACAAAAAAAAGTATGCTACAGTCACCACATTGTAAGACCAATAAGCTATATACAATAAATATTTCCTTTTTGTTTGGACGTATATTATCATCACTAAACCTGTGCATTGCAATGATTGGAAGGGATGGCTGGGTGCAAGCATTAGCTTCTCTAAAAAAAGAAAAAGAAAATACCGGCGGATCTGCAGGAAATTTAGTGAGTTCCAAACTTCCTAGCTGACCACACATGGCCTTTGCAGAATAAAAATATAAGAAGTGATGTCAGCCCTGTCCAGTTCTCTCTTGCTTTACTACAAAAAAGCCCTTTCACCCATCTCCATTATTTAGGAAGGAGACCTCAGTGCAGCAGGGGTAAAACCCACAGGGAGTTAATTTGCACTATTGGTTACCACTTGGTTTATTTGGGGGGTTTGGAAATGCTCATGCCACATTTTATTTTATGCCTATCTTCCCCAGCTTTACTTCGGGTTTGGGATCTTCAGACATTTTGGCCAGGACAAAATGACGTTCTACCTGCACATGCTCATGGGAGTTTATTCATTCTCTCCAAGAAGCTATGCCGATATCACGCTCTGAGTTGCGCATGCATAGCTTAGGTCCATTACAGAGAAGATTGAAAACAGGTGGGTATGTTTTATTATAATGCCATATAACGATAATAAACCTGCCTGCTTGCAATTTTTTATTTTGTACTTTTAGTTTTGAATTGGTGGTACCGATTCAAGTCTTTGGAGGCGTCAATCACATCAAATATTAAATATAAAAAACATGCGGCATCATTGCTGCCTCTCCCACTGCTTGCCAAATACAGGATAAGGAATGGGCCCATTTGCTTCAAAATATTAACCATTTTTTGCCAGCAGCAAAAACCGCTCATCTGAACCCAGGAGCTCCCTTTATTCCTTGGCGCATGAGATGCAAGACACAGAAATGTGCATTATTTATTGTTATTTAGGCTAGACAAGCAACTCATTAGCGCCAATTAGCAACTTTCCAAGCGCTAAATCTGCCTTGGACACTGGAACATCCTCCGACACGAGTAGATTTAAATGCACTCTGCATCTTTCTAATCATGCTCTTATCTTTCCCAGAACAGAAGCCCCCGAGCATTTTGCTCTTGTGATGTGAGAAGCAAAGTCACCAGCGCGGCCCGCTGTAATTGTTAACATTATTCATTTATCGATGCATAGAGAAGAATGAAATAAAGGACACTCGACCGTTTGATCCATCACCTAGGGAGAGACCGCTTCCCCTGTCAACTCTGACACAAGATGTTGTTGGGTTAATCAGAAAACTTCTGCGGAGTCGCTATCGCAAAACGACTGAAGTCTGATAAAAAAAAAGGGCGAGGATTAAAAATATGGATTGATATGGAACATCAAAGGGGAAGCCTCGCTAGCGAGCAGCAGCTCTGGGGGGAAAGACGGAGAGTTTTCTTTTTTTATTCAGGGGAATCGGCTATGAAAAGGAGAGAAAGGCAGATTAGATAGAAGTACATTTTAGCATTAGACTTGGAGCAGATGGTTCGCATCTCTCTACACGAATTGTTTGGTTCGCCGTTCGGCAGGAAAGCAAAACATCTGCCTAGTTTGCTGCATGTAAATATTTTGGATTTAAACAGCGAGAGGACGATGTTGTTGTTTATGTCGCATTCAGCTGTGTTACACAAAGTGAGTGTGTTACCGGCAGGTATGCCCAGTGAAAGTAAAAGGAAAGAAAGTGAATGTAGTAGCTGCATTGGAGAGCTGGAATGCCGCAATATATTGCATTTCTGTATGTAGGCTTGGATATGCCCTAAATACGCCTTCTCTTTAGTTTTGCATGCTTGCACCGGCTCTTCTTCTGCACTAAAAAAGATCATTTTAATTTTACTGCATACTGTGAGCTTCTCTCAGTGTGCAGCAATGCAGCAAGTCAGGTGGATCCTGCCTCTTTTATTGTGTATAATCTAGGCCTTTCCTCCCCAGTTTGACTGTCCCTGGGTCAGCTCTTCCATTGGATTTCAGTGTTTCTAATCAAAGATTCTTAGCTTCACATATTATTATTATTATTATTATTATTATACAGTATTTATATAGCGCCATCATATTACGCAGCGCTGTACAAAGTTCATAGTCATGTCACTAACTGTCCCTCAAAGGAGCTGACAATCTAATGTCCCTACTATAGTCATATGTGGTTATTGCAGTCAATTTAGGGGGAAGCCAATTAACCTAACTGCATGTTTTTGGGATGTGGGAGGAAACCACATATGTGTCTGATTACAAATCTAGCCTGCCTAGGAATCCCAATTCTTCTCGACTGATATACACCCATCAACCCATTGTGATGTGTGGAATTATTCATATTGTTGCTGCAGAACTAGTCCATTACTTACACTGGCATTGTTTACCCCACAATACTAAAAATTCTGCTTTTGTGCCAATGAATTGTCTTTGTTATATTCTGATAGAACAATTATATGCAGCAGGTTTGATGTGGTGGTTTCAGCATGGAGAGGTTCTGCAACCAATGCAAATGCCAATGGATTCTATGGAGACAGCAATAATAGATGTGTGACATCTCCAATGGGATGAATGGGATTTATGATAGGACCTTAACACCAGAGGGCAGAGTTTTCAAGGGGGGCTGTGCAGTTCCCCACTAGGCCACTTATCATGGGTCTGCTTAGGTTGTTGCAGGAGATTATATGACCTTGGGGGTGAAGTGGGGGCAGAGCCAATTTAGTGTAGGACGTTAGCCCTTGGCTCTTCACCTGTTCCCGTGCTCCAACTAATGGAATGGCAATCTGGACTGCTGCGCATCTTGTGGCCCACATCTTGTTAGCCAAGGATACCATTTTGCTAAAACTGTCCAGTGGAGAGGGGGTATTGAAGGAATAACTGTATAGAAGTAAAGTCATCCTTTAAGTCTAGCTCTTAGGCCTCAGCTTGGTGGTTGGCTTTGGGTTAAGTTATGGTTTTAGAGGTTAAATATTGAGGTGTGCGTAAAACCTAACTCTGGTCTCAGCACCTGGCCCCTAAGCGTTACCTCTCAGTATATTAGGCTTCATTTAATTACTTACCTTTTTCCAACAAGTCTCAGGCAGCCATATACATATATACCAATGTTCTCCCCAGCCCTTTTTAGCTGGGTGCACCACCCTACACTTTTCAGTAACTGCCGGGCTGTTTTTCATGGTTCCTGAAAAGTTGGGTCACAACACAGCCACCCACCTACAGCTTCTTCCCACCCAGCTTAGGAAACATTCTGACGAGAACACTGTATATATATATGTATATGTGTGTGTTTCTATTTTTTTATATTTTATTTGTTTAATTTTTGCAGCATCAAGTCCTCCAGGATGTTTCCACATCGGCCATTTTAAGGCTTCTTCCTCCCTAAATTTAGTAGGATGGGTTGTCCATTTCTTCTGCCTCTAATTAGACTGGGAGCAGGTACAGATATTTTATCCTCCAGATCCTGATGAGGATTGCTGAAGAATCTTGCTGTCTTGCCAAAGCATTACAAGCTTTAATACTTAGGAACTCCTGGAAAATATCACTCCAGTAACAGAGGAAACCGCTGCAGGGCAATGTCAAGTCTAAATATAATCAAAGGTTCATTAAAGGGAAATTCAAATAATTGAGATGCCGGTGACTGCTTGTATAGAGAAAGCCGAGTCGCCATTCTATGGGCAGTTATATAGCAAATGTAATGTTGAATATACAACGTTATAAACCCAGGTCAGGGTCATAGCAGTGTGTCATGTATTTAAAGCACGTCTATCATGACATTTTAAACATTATATGAAAGAGTGGATAACCCATTTATAATGAAAACGTGTCTTTTTTTAAATCCTTTTTTGTTTTAGTTAGAACAAAAAATTCAAAAATCACACTCACCTTTACCTCCCTGGCGGTCTGATTATGTCCGTATTTTTATGCCAAAAGCGGTACATTGTTTTGCGCAGAAATTTTTTGTTTCATATTTTAGGCTTGTAATGCTTAGGAATAACTCCCGGTTATGAGAAAGTTTGAAACACAAATCATATAGTATAATATAATAAATAATTATAAATAATATATATAAAAAATAATACATTTAATAATTTTTTTTTTTTTAATTTGTCCAAACAAGGGTACAATAATAGATAAACTTTTAGATTTATTATTTATTATTTGGATTTATTTTTTTATAACCTTATCACTGTGATCAATGTTTTAAAAGCAGATCAGAATGTAATCTGCTTTTAAATTTACCGCCAGGCCAGGCCTCCCCGGCATACCGACGCTTCACGCATCACATCGATCACACCGGGGATGTGATGCAGAAGCCGGCTGGGGATCGCTGAGGATACCACTGGATCGAGGGGAGCAGGTAGGATTTTTTTAATGCTATTTTTTCAATGCCCGAGTGTAGCTCGGGGTTACCGCTTTTGGTTTGTGCCACACTCGGGAGGAATAACTCCACAGATCCCTCGATCAGGTCCCGTGCCGTCCTGGAATTGTACTTTCTGTCATACATTCTGTTATTGAGGAATTGCCGGGCACCTCCATCTTCTATCCTGTTCTGGCTATGTCACCCGATCTCGTACTGCAGTGAGAAATCGGGTGATGTAGCCTGCTGTAAGGGGGAAAAAAAGAGAGCGGATCTCACTTCGCATGCCTGAGATTGGCATCTTATTCCCCTCAGTGTAGGAAAATGCCCGTTCTGCACCTGCCCGATCTTCGAGAAGCCAGAAGGCTCTGCTCACCCATTCTGTATTGATCGCCGTGGCATGCTGATGGAACCTTATTTTTTACATTTCCAGGATGAAACGGCACAGCATCTCACACTTGTGCAGTGCAACATCAAGTAACCTAGGAACAACATGGAAAAAGACTCCAGGAGACGGTGGTGCCCTCTGGTTCCTCCCCGACTAGAAGAAGAAATCCGGGATGGTGTAAGATTGAATAGAATATAATTGTGGAGGGATCGAGGGCTCTGCCAAAGTAAAGGTAGGTGTCATTTTTTTTTTAATGAAGGTCACACTTTTAAAGAAACATATTTGGCCAAAACAGAGAGGGAGGAGGACTTGCACAGGCGGCCGTATATGCGGCATTGCCATGGATAGACCCGGACCCTGCAAACAATCTAACCTCTGCACAGGTGCAGGAGTTACATCATCAGTAGCCACCCAATATCCAAAAAGGTTCACTGTTGACCGGATAGAAAGTTGGTGGCGAAGATGCCAGCTTCAAGGGCTGTAGCAGTGATGGGTTCCTGGATCGATCATCACTGCAGGGGGTTTACAAAATCTAAGTGTGTGGTACATTCAGCAAAAGCTCACCCACACCATGTTAAATTTTGTTCTGCTTTAAAGGTGATCTCAAGGCGTAGCCCGAATCTATCCCCAAAATTCATAGTACATAAGGAGGTACAAATTGTGCCACTACATGAGGGTGCCATACCCTCCTCAGCCACAAGGGCCTCAAGTCGTTTTTGCGGGGAAGGGGAGGTTCCAAGTCGTTTCTGCACAGGCCACCAATGCCCCTATAGATTATGCTCCAGCATTAATTTTTACCTTGTTCCTGTAGTGTATAGCAACTTTCTCCTTACTTGGGGGTAGTACTATGGTGCCCTAGATTTAAAGGGACTGATTCATTACAGGTCTTCAGGATTAGATAGACTATCATGGGAGAACCTGGGTGATCCAACAAACCTGAAATTAATTTCTTAACACTTTCTTATTTGGTAATATTTGGCAAAGATTTTGATCCTGGCCCATATCCATTCCAGGTTTTTTGGATCACTTTTGGTTCCTCCATGATAGTCTATCTTCTCCAGTCTTAGAAAGCTTTAATAAATCAGGCCCATAGTCTTTTCTATGGTTTTCCAGGCAGATGTTGAGGACATCTTCTGGCAGAAAAAAAGTACTACATGGGGACAGCTCCAGATTTAGGGTGAGTATTGCAACCTTAGCTACTTTTTTAACGAAACGTCAGGGAAAATGAACAGTTTGGAGCTTTAAATGGCAACAATGCTCAAGTAGCAATCATATTATACTTTTTAAGGATAATTATGGCCTCAGCTAAAATCTTTTGCACATCAGTAAACATGAAAGAAGCTAACACTAGCCTTGCATGTGACACTGACCAATCCTGTAACACTAACCTTTTCATTAACTATTCTTGTAACTTTACTATTTACCTTGCATGTGACACAAACAATAACTTCACACTATTCCTGTAACCCTAACACAATGCTTTATACCAAATATTCCTTTACCAATAACTTTCACATTACCTTTCATATAACATTGACATGTTTTGTACCCTAACAAACATCTTTGCCTCAACCTTGCATGTAACACCTAACACTAACCCCAATATTAATCTTCATGCCACCTATTCCTTAAATCCGCAACATGAAGGTGAGCCCAGAGACATTGCCTGTAAACAATAACAGGGCAGTAATGGGACATTAATATTTGGCAACATTAATGAGGTAGTAATAGGACAGTATTGAGGCAGCAGTAATGAGAAAGTAATAAGACAGTATTAAGGCAATAATAAGGCATTAATGAGACAGTAATGGGGCAGTAATAAGGAAGTAATGGGGCAGTAATGGGGCAATAATGGGGCACTACTGAGGCAGCAGTAATGGATCAGTAATAAAGATAGTAATGGGGCAGCAATAAGGCAGTAAAAGGGCATTAATAAAGCAGTAATTAGGTAGCAATATTGGCCTAACACATAGGCAGCAGTAATAGAGCAGTGATAAAAACAGTAATGGGGCAGAATAAGGCAGTAAAAGAGAAGTAATAAGGCAGTAATATGGCATTAATGAGGCAGTAATGGGGCAGCAGTAAGGCAGTTAATGGGCAATAATGAGCAAGCAGTTTTGGGACAGTAATAAGACAGTAGAGGTAAAGTAATAAGGCAGTAATACAACAATAATAAAAGCAGTAATGGGGCAGTGATGAGGCAGTAATAAGGCAGTAAGGGGAAAACACAGCAATGGTGCAGTAATAGGGCAGCAGTAAGGCAGTAATAGGGCAATAATGAGCAAGCAGTAATGGAGCAGTAGTAAGGTAGTAATGGGGCAGTAATAAGTCAGCAGTACCATATAGCAGTATCGGGCAGTAATGGGGCAGCACAAGGAATTATGGGTACACCCCATAATTGCAGCCTGTACTAGGTGACCCCTAAATATCACTCTGATACACATTACAGAATATCAATTCTGCTCCTGCTACCTCTGGCTTCTCACATGAGTGCCGCTCTTCCTGGCGCATTTCCTTTGATTTCCCTTCATATAGAGATCCGGCAGCTGTCAGAACATATAAACAATTTTACCACCATTTTGCAGGGAGAACATGCTTGTTAATGTCAAAGATTACACACGGGGACCATATACCGGCTCTTTGTTGTTTTAGACTTTTTTAAAGTATCTTGTCAACATTCACTTCTAAGGGCAAGGTTCTCTCTTTTCCCTTTTTTAAAAAAAAAAAAAAAAAGATCAAATGCTATATCTATGTTCATTCTGCAACATTTCAAACCTTTGAATCTCATATTCAAAGATTTGTAGCAGCGTGAGGCGGTCTGCATAAAATTTCATCCGCATGTGAATGAACCAGGGGTTGCCTGGTCCTCGCCAAATGTGGATTCCATGTCCTCTGATTTTTTGAAAAATATACAAATCAAATCTCTAGGTGGTATATCTATCTATCTATCTATATATATATATATATATATATATATATATATATATATATATATATATTTATATGTATAATATATTTGTTTTCATCCAAGATTCATCCAACTTTTACCAGAAAAGTACACATTGTTTATTGCAATCAATGAGAAAAAGAAAAAACATTGAGTAAAAGTTGATTCTGCCATTGGGCCTGACAAGGAGAACCTGGGGGATCAAAAACAAACCTGGAATGAATTTCTTAAAAATGAATCGGCAAATGTGTTTATTCCTGAACCACGTCCATTCCAGGTTCTGAATCATGCAGGTTCCCCCATCAAAGTCTATCTTCTCCAGTCTCAGGGAGCTTTAAAAAATCAGGTGTATTATCTATCGACATTCAAAGTGAAAATTTAGGATAAAAGTTTGGTGACTCGTAGAAAAATTCCCAAAAAGACCTAAAAAAAAGTTGCAATGCATTATATTTCCACAACAAATGGTGAAGGTCAGGGGCAGAACCTGTGGAAACATGTTACCAATGAAAATAATTTAAAATCATAGGGTTTCATTCATAAATTATTCCCCTGACAATTCACTTGTAATATTGAATTATTTCCTATTCATTTCCTTCATTGTGACAGCTTTGCACTTTTGACAATTGGCCCCTAGGTGGCAGGACGAGTCGGGTTTTAATGAGAATTGAAAGGAGGAGTGTAGAGAGATTCGACCATCTGTCAGTGAATTTCAGATGAATTGGCTGGGGGAATTTTTATAAATAGAGCTCATGGTTTCTCCATAAATAAAAGTATGGTCATGATAATAGGTTTTTAGAAAAGCCTGTTGATTTTTTAGGCTATTTGCACACCAAACTTGTTGGATTGGTCAGATTAGATCTGTGGGGACATGCTTCAAGTGAATAACCGTAACTCTGACTTACAAAAAACACATTTTCTTGACTACATTTCATTTTTTGATTTAAAACATAAAGCTTTTTAAATGTTATGTTTCATTAAGGATATGTTATTGTTTCCCCCTACCCTACCAGAAGTTTTGATCCCAAAACCTTATTTATAGGCTTTCAAATTAACTAAAAAATTAAGGAAACATTTTAAAATTGTTTTTCCTAAATATATTTTAACTAGAAAAACTAGATCCGTTTTATGTTTTTGTTTCACTTGAGACATATTTGCATGGGTGCTCCTGACTCCACAAGCAATGACAAATGTTATATTCAGTGGCTTTTCAATTAACTTGAAAAGTTGGCAAGGGGATTTTAAATCTTGTGTTCCTGTAACTCACAGAGTCAGCAATGTAAATGTGCAAAATGACAAAAAGTAGCCTCAGGCTATTCACTTAGCAAAGTGAATTATGTGAATTATTCCCTTGCAAGGTAAATGTGATAAAGCTCTGTTGACTTCAACTATCCAATCTTGTGCAGGAATTTCTTTTCTTGTATGTAATTGGGAATTCTTTGCAAAATACATTTTTACTATATTTATTAATCTAAGTGTATTATCCATTGCAACACTCTAAATTCCTTTAGTAAACCAACCCCACTGCTCCCCCACCCACCAAGGGAAAACACAATAATGTTTTTTATCTTCTGTGACAACTTCATCAGGTGGGGTGCATTTAGGATTTCCTTAAATTTTCTTTTGGTTACATAGAGAAAAAATTGTGTTCCTTCAGGAAAAGGAAATAAAAATGATTTCACTGAGGTCTGACACTGGAGGTAATGGATGGTACACTGCAGGTGTGTAGGTGAGGTCTGATATTGGAGCTTCGGGTTAGGTGTGGCACTGACACCATGGGTGGGCACAATGACCCCTGTGTGGTTGGGGTTGGTCACTAAAAATGTCTAAGTGGGGTCATGATTCTCGGTCTACTTCCCTAGGTATGGGTCATCAACAACATCTTTAAAATCCCTCTAGGTATAGGTTCTGACTGAGGTGAGGTCTGACATTGGAGGTGTGTGGGTAGTTTCTGCCACTGATAATGTGTAAGCTAGATCTAACAATACAAATGTGTGAGTAAGGTATCATTGGAGGTGTTTGGGTGTTATCCATTACTGGAGCACAGCAGGTGAGGTCTGACACCGGCGGTATTTGGGCGGATGTCTGCCATCAGAGGTGTGTGGGTGATGTCTGACACTAAAACTGTGTGAGTAAAAAGTAAAACTGGAGGGGTGTTTGGTTACTGTCCAATATGAGAGCATAGCAGATGAGGTCTGACACTGGAATGGACTAAATGAGGTCTGACAATGATGGTGTTTGGACGAGGTCTGGGATCAATGGTGTATGAGTGCTGTCTGACACTAAAAATGTGTGAGTGAGGTGTAGGGATGAGTGAGAATGCCTCTGAAATTCTCTGGAAAATTTCCAAGAACTTCCGACGGGTCTGCAAAATCAGTTCGCCGAAATTTCGTGGACCCATCGGAAGTTCCAGGAAATGATTACAGGAGGATTCCCAGGGCTGCATTCATTCATGCAGCCCTGGGAATCCTCCTGTGTGCAATCTCCGGTACTAGAGCGTCATCAGGATTTTCCTTTCATCAGGATTTTCACTTGTCCCCTTTTAACCTCTAGTGACGGGGATTGCACACTGAGCTGATCAATGAATGCAGCCATGGCTGCATTCATTGATCAGCACAGCCCGGGGGTCTTTTTTTTACAATTTTTTTTTTCAAAGGAAAATTCGATCTCGTTCAGTGAATATACACCGGTCATTCTCGCTTACAATTTCAGTAAATGAGAACGGCAGAATTTGCTGTGAGATCGAGTTTAAAAATCTCGCTTGCTTATGATGAGGTGTAACATTGAAAATATGTCTAAGACTGGAGTTGTTTGGTAATGTCCAATACTAGATGAGGTCTGACACTGAAGTTGGCTAAATGAGCTTTAACAATGAAGGTGTTTGGATGAGGTGTGTGGGTGATGTCTGTCACTGAGAATGTGTGAATAAAATCTGGAGGGGTGCTGGTGATGTCCAATACTGGAGCATGGCAGGTGAGGTCTGACACTGAAGTTGAGTAAATGAGGTCTGACTTCACTTACCACACCACTTCAATATTCAACTCTCCCACTTGGATGGAGGGGAGTTTAACAACCACTATCAAGAGAACCTATACACAGCAAAAGGGGGACAAATATTACCCCTTCAAAGGGCCACTAAAAGGTAATTACCCCCTGCCTATTGAATATACCATTAATGATACATTTTTATATATATATATATCCAGCAAGTGGTTTATTACCAGCAAGTCTGGCCAGACCTGTTTTCTATTTTAGATATTTAATTTTTGTTTTTAAAAAGTTATTTTAAACCTCATAAATTTATATTATTATTTTTTAACAGAAAAAAGGGAACAAAAAGTTTGTTTGTTAGTGTTTACATTACTTTGATATTTGATAATCATATTTTAAACATATGCATGTTACAGTCGCCTCCTATGATGTTGCAAGTACAAGATATATATTTGCATAGAAAATCTCTTAGCAGATGATCCAAGCTTCTCCAGCACTATCCAATATTGGTTTCCCAGCATTCATTCAGTACTATAGCTGACACTGGAGTCAATCATCAGGCAGTGACTGCCCCCTACAGGCGAACAATAACCCGGATAGGAAAGCAGATTGCTGCTGCAGATACAACATAGCAAGGCCTTGATTTGCATTAACAAGATTTTTGTTTTTTAATTAGATGATATACCGGCAAGGCAGACATCAGCAACAAGCACGGGGTGACTAATAAGAATCGGTGTATTTGCCTGGACTGGTAGCGATAGCAAGGTCATAATACGAAAGTCAAAAAAAGCTATCTATTACCTATTGGAGAATAAATTGCACCTCCAGCCAATATTTTTTTAGTTTTGGATATATTAGGGATACGATTAAACTCTTTATTTTTTATGTTCTAATGTGGTCTTTGTACCCGTTGGGTAGATTTGCCCCCCTATTCATCCTGGTGACCATTGTTACAATGAAAAATGTGAAGGGAAATCCTAGATTTTAGCATTGTCTCCAGAACAAGAGGTGATGGAAAATCTTCAGACAATAACAGCTAATACATTAACAATTGCCTAATAATATAATAATGAAGTTTGGCTTTGGTTTGGTTGTTCCCAATTAAGGAATCAGATTACCCAAAAGTAAAAAAAGTGATTTAATTTATCATCGAATAATACTTCATTGTTTTTAGAATAATACTTTAAGAATAACTTAAAATAAATGCAGGGTCTTACTGTAATCAATAGGAGCAACGGCAGGGTAATGTATAGCAATCAATAAATGTTTCCTGTAGTTGAGAGGTACATTAAATGCTTGGTTCTTTCAAAACTGATACTTCATCATTTTGTAGATTCTGGAGATGTCAGCCATCTCATGGTTTTTCTATCTCTTGGGGTATTAGTTAATTTACGCCACCGGCATAATGGGTTTCCAGATGTACCTGCCATGTATAATATAAGGAGTTCCCATTACCCTTAAGCTGAGTTGCAGGGTCTGCACACCTGCTTTGCCCATTATGAGGGGTTCTTATTATCCCTGTGCTATGTTTTGGGGTCTGCACACCTGCTGTGCCCATTATGAAAACATCCTGGTATTGCTATGAGGATTTTCCAGGTCCACATACCTGATATGCCCAATATGAGCAGATCCCATCTTCGCTATGATGACTTTCAAAGTCTACATACCAGATATGCCCAATGTTCCCATCATTCTTAATCTCGGTTTCTGGGTCCACACACCTGCTATGCCTATTACGAAGGGGTCCTTTTTTCCCAAAGTTGAGCTCCCAGGTCTGCACACCTTCTGTGCCCAATACGAGTGGACCCAAAATTGCCATGATATGTTCCCATGTCTACATACTCTCTATGCCCATTAGAAGGACTACTCATCATCCATGAGCTGAGTTTCTGGGTGTGCCCATAGGAGGGTCCATCATCATTCCTATGATAAGTTTAAAGGTCTGCATACCTGCTATGCCCATTACGAACAGCTCCCACCATCCTTAATCTTAGTTCCTGGGTTTGCAAACCTGTTGTGCCTATTATTGTGAGATCTACCATTCCTGATGTTTTTTTTTTACCTAATTTTAAATATTGTAGGAGTTTAGAAAATCCAAAGATAAATGGGAACACACCCCACTCCCAGACTAATGGCATCCATGTTTGGGGGATCTGTCATTTTGAGTTTGTTATCTACTGAGCTATCAAGGACAATTTATAACCAAGGGTTGAGTCACTCCATAATTATTAAGGCAGAAATAAAATTTGCTTTAAAAATAGCTATAATGCAGAAAGGGCCAGTGACAAGTCCTTTGTCTTTTGTCCTTGTTATGAAAAGGGAAGGTATGATGGAATCTAAAATCCCCCCTTATTGGGGGCTATTAGATATCCTCTCCCTCCCAAGGAATGAGTAAAGGGGTGCATTATTTCCCATTACCTATTCTAATTCAAGTTAACACCTGAACTGAATAATTTGAATAACACCTATGGATGTCCCTAATAAAGTCCCTCATCAATCATGATGTCCAGTGACATCAGAATTAAAGTACAATTTTCTAATTAACGCTAATCTATCCTAGTGCAGTCAGCTTTGTTTCCCCCTTTATGAGTGATGGGGCTGGCTTATCTGAAGCCCCCTTATTAGCTCTTCTAAGCCTGCTCATTATAGTTCAAATAATATGTAGTGCATTATGGTCTTAAAGATATTGGTTATAATTTTATTGGACCACCAAACCTTGAACCCATGGTAGCCCATCCCTGAACCTCCCTTCCCAAGATGGAAATTTCCCAATGGGCCCCCTCACCTTCTGGGCCCTGTGCAGTGACTGGTGTTGGTGTTCGAATTCCGGTTGTCCTTATATTCGACCCGAATATGGCTGTTCGAATTCGGATAGACCCGACCCGAAAAACACGGGATTCGACTGCAAAACTTCGGGAAAAAAAAAAGTTTAAAAAAAAATGAAAATTAATCTTAAATGATTTTAATTTGTGTGTGTTTTTATTTTACCTAATTTTTTTTATTTTTTACATGTTATCCGACAATGACATTATGAATCATATTGTCACTGTGGGATTCCCGGACCGCGGGAACTTTGCCGTTACAGCTTATTGGAAGCACGTGCCTTCAATTAGCTGTAACCGCAGGCAATACCAGGGCAATAGAGGTTGAATGGAGATACGTATCTCTATTCATCACCTCTACTGCTCTGTGATTGGCTGGGAAATAGGAAACCCTGATGACAGCTCAAGCATCATCAGGATTTCCCTGGAAGGGAAATCTAGAGGAGCTGTGTCATGTGTTCTGTATATGTAATACATGTCAGAGCTCCTCTGGGGCTTTGGGAGTAATCAGGGGAGCGGAGCTGTCAGCATAGTAAAGCTCCCCTGATTACTATGCTCCCTGATTGGCTGAGGAAAGGGAAATCCTGATGATGCTTGAGCTGTCATCAGGGTTTCCTATTTGTCAGCCAAACACAGAGCACTAGAGATGAATGGGCACAAGTCTCCCATTCATGTCTAGTGCTGAATGGCTGAGAAATGTAAAACCTCAGCCAATCACAGAGCACTAGGGGTGAATGGAGAGGCTTGTCCTCATTTAACCCCTAGTGCCCTGCGATCCCTCACTGTCAGGAGAATTTCCAGGGCTGTGTTCATTGCAACCCTGGAAATCCTCCTGTCATTGGGATAACCTGTAAAAAAAAAAAAAACGTTTAGTTACATAAACACACACACATTAATAAAATAATTTACCATTAAAGCCTTGTCCTATTTTTACATATATTTTAACCCTTTCAGGGAATGAGTAAGGGGTTTTATGTACCCCTGCACTCATTCCCCAAGGTGGGGTGGTGGAAATCTGGGAGTCTCCTTATCAAAGGGAGCTTCCAGATTCCAAAGTCCTGCAAAAAATGTTTATAAAAGCCCCCATTATTTTCAATGGAAGCTTTCATAAAAGCTTAAAAACGCTTGAAAAATCCTCCATTGAGTTCAATGGAAGCGTTTTCTTGCATTTATCAAGCGTTTTAATTTTTTAAACGTTGCAAGCAACGTTTAAGATAGCGCTCAAAAACGTGCCTGAAGGAAACGTCCTGGTGTAGATTAGCCCATGGGAATGCATGGGGACTTCAAACATGGGCTTTAAAAAACCTCAGGTTAAACGCTGGGGAAACAGTCCGTGTAGACTAAAGCTGTATACACACGTCCAATAATTATCAAAAGGAACGACCGTCGAACGACCGATGAACAACCGATTGGCCAAAAAAAAGTGACCAAGGACGCCGACGAACGAGGATTGTCATTGTAAATGAACGTCTGCCATGGTGGATCTGATTGGCCGGCTTTCACTATCGTGTGTACGGTCGTTCAGCGATTGTGCATGTTTCTGCGGTACACTTTCTCCTTTACATGTCCCTCCCTGCATCTTTCAAATGATTGTATCTAGCGTCTGGACACTGTTGGTGGATTATATTCGAACGATCATATTGTTACAGCATGTACAGAATTGTGCACAATATGATTGTTCAAGTATAATCGCGCATAATCGTTGATCGGTCGTAATCGTTCGTTTTCTAACAATAATTATTAGAAGTGTGTACCTAGCTTTAGCCTAATATTGATGTGACAGGTGCTCTTTAATATTCATGTGAAGTACAGGGGTATGTAATAGTGTTATGTATCTTTTTATAATGTATGTTTTTACATCTGTTTGGAGGCTGTAGAAGCTCTACACAGTGCTGAAAAAAAAACAGAATTTTTCCTCTCATTGACTTTAATGGTGTTCGACTTTGACATTCGAACCACCCGAATAATTTTGCTCTATTCGGGCGAATAGCTGGCGAATCGAATAGTGAGCTATTCGACCAACACTAGCAAATGACAGAGGCTGCAGTGACAATATGGGAAACCTGGATAATTGTAAATTTACAAGGACAAAACATTTTTGTTTGAAGTTAACACTGGTACAGACGTTAACGTAGGGAAATTAAACTTTCTGTGCCGAGCCCTTTTTGGAGTTGCTTTGAAAGTTTTAATAAAACAATTATCAAAACCAAACCTGACATGAAAACCAATTAATAAGATAAATGGAGTGGGATGCGCCTCCCAGGCTTATAAATGCAGCGGTTGTGGGAAATAAAAACAAATATTTCAAGTCGTGCAGAAAAAATTAACACTTTTCAGGAGTATTCAAGGTACATAAAACACATTGGATACGAATAACTGAAAAAAGAATTATAATGAATCAGTTGCTCAGTCTAATTGTGTGGCTGTGGTTCTCTCTCCATGACTATCCCCCAGTACTTGGTAATCCTTCCTTCTCCTCTAGTTTTTAAGATAGGGACTTCTAATCTTTATCCTAGGTGGGCAAAATTGGAGCTTTTCATATTCTTCAAATTCACCAATTACCTCTCATCTCAGACTTTACTAAGGATCCTTATTTGTCCTCTTTGGGCTTCTGGTATGAGGTCCTTCTCTTGTCTTCATTTGATATTTCTCATCCCCCAATCTTTTAAGTGGAGCTCTCAGTTAATACAAATGGGAGTCTGTTGAAGAGGTTCTCGCCCATCACTCCCTCTTTTTGTTATTATTTTACCATTAATCAAATAGGAGTGTTACTTCAACCTCTTTTTTCGATCCTCCATTTGCAATAAATATCAAGTAAGGGTAAAAAATCTTAGGTTAGTTGTGTCTTACCCCACATATCTTTCTGGGCAGACCATTGCTAAGGGAAGGGTGGAAGGTAAATTAGAGAAAAGTCCACAGTGCCTTGACACAAAAATTTTAATAGGTTTTCTATTGCTTGCTGGCAGTGACAGCTCAATAGGGTTCAGGTAATGAAGAAGTCTAGTGTTAAAGTTAGATTAGCCATTATTATCAGGTTGGAGATCAGGATTGGCCGGTCCCTCAGAGGTTAGCACTCTGGCCTTTGCAGAGCTGGCTCCCAGGTTTGACTTTTATCCAAGACACTATCTGCATGGAGTTTGCTGTTTATTCCCGTGTTTGTGTGGGTTTCTTCCGGGTACTCTGGTTTCCTCCCTTAATCCAAAAAAAAAACCAATTGTAATTAGCTTCCTCCCAAATTGACCTTAGACTGTGATATATGACGCAGGTAGGGACATTGGATTGTGAGCTCCTTTGATGGACAGCCAGTGACACGACTATGGACTTCGTAAAGTGCTACGTAATATGTCGGTGCTATATAAATAGTATGTAATAATATATATTATGTAAATAATAATAAAAAACAAATAATGCAATAATAATTTATATTTATATAATATAAATATTTACTTTCTGTACTAAGCTCCCAAAACATACATACTGGTATAATCTAACAATCCATACATCCACATTATCCCTTCCTAGTCCAGTAGTGGCAACGATCCAAACAAATTCCTTTTAGAACCTTGTATAGGATTCATCTAACATAGCTTTGATATATTCAGTGTAAAACATTTAAATCCAATTATCATCGCAAGATAGAAAAAGATGGGAAATATTGAAAATGATGTGATAATGTCATGTCTAATGCTACAAATGACTTTGGCAGCCCTGTGTTGCTGTGTTGTTGAGTGCTAATACACAACGAACAGCTTACATTACTCCACATTAACCAACAAACAACTGTGGAGGTGAATTAAACATGATGTGAAAATACCGAATGAGACTTTGTTGGAGCTGATCACACATCCCGGTGTGTTTTCTGTAAACGATTCTTCTCTCTCTGGGTGACATCGAAAGTAAATGTGGCATCAATATCTAAATGAGGAAATTTGACAGCTGTTTAGTTTAGAATAATACTGTCAATGTAGTAATACAAATAGGAAGGCATAAAATATTTAATGTAAAAAAAGTAAATATGTATACAGATACAGACTGTACAATATATATATATATATATATATATATTGTGACACCAAGGCATACAGTGAGATATATTTGCCCAAGAATCCTGTGTGAAGTAGCAGGTGGAAGATTCTCATCTGGGAGATAATTAATGAAGAAGCACTGAGGGTGGGGATATAACATAATAATAAGGAGCTCAGTCAGTAGCTTGGCTTGGAGAGACACAGACAGGGGTCTGTGTGAGTTCAGCTCTGGTTGGAGACACAGACAGGGGTCTGTGTGAGATCAGCTCTGTTTGGAGACACAGACAGGTGGACGGTGTGAGTGAGCTCTGCTTGGAGAGACACAGACAGGGACGCTGTGTGAGGAGCTCTGCCTGGGGACACAGAAAGTTGGTCTGTGTTAATGAACTCAAACCTGAGTAAAAAGTTGCTGAAAGCTTTGTTTTGAGCTGACAGGGAGAAGCCCTCCAGCTGATAGACAGGTTTTCTTTTGCTGTTTTATTATTTTATCTGCAACCTTCAAATAAACCTGGCTACAAGTCAGCTGAACACTTATACCTCAGTGTGTATACCAGACTAGTGTCCTTTGACCCCAGCACTATATATATATATATATATATATATATATATATATATGGGCATAAGAGGGCATACAAATCTAATTTTGCACAGGGCATTGTCCTCTCCCACGTCCCGGATTGAAAGTTTGTTAATTGTTGGTTGGCTGGTTACTTCCTGGTGTTGACATTAAATGGGATTCTTCTGGTTTCAGCTTCTTCTGCAATCTTTATTGATCTGGTAGGGATGACATGGCAGAGGTGCACTTGGGGATCTTACAAGGAAAAGGGTACATTTTACTAAGTATTGTAGGAAACCCTTTATTGCTGAAGAGAAATAGAGGTCAATTTACCAATAGTACACCAGTGGAGCATTAAGCAAAATGAACTTTTACTCTGCAAGTGATATCACTAAGTAAATTAAATGATGTTCTGCTGACTGTAAACTTCCAATCATGTGCAAGAAAAACTTCTGTTTCCTTTTCATGTAATTGGGTATTTTAGAAGTCTCATCACATTTACCAGACCTAGTGAAACATAGAAAAAAAACTGCATCACATGGAGACACAGATGTCCATTATACCGCTTATACCTTTTTTCAGTCTTAAAGACAATATCATTTTGTTTCTGTGCTTCTTCGTGCAATGCTGGAAGATCATAGCTGGTAGGAGGGTCCAGCAAGGTCTTCTACATCCCAGCATTCGGCCTGACATAGACTGCCCTAGATAATGCCTACACGTGATGCTGAGCCTCCGTAATAGAGAGAACTAAGAGAGGATGGGGATAGAGAGAGTAGATGATATTGGACATTCTTCACCCAGGAAATGATGGCTCTATCTGACTTGTTGCAACTTCAAATGTACATTGTAATAAGTTGTTTGCACTTAGCAATATCGTTACAGGGGAGGATCTTGTACAACTGCCAAAAATTCAGGTAAAGCTGGATTTCTGCTTAAATGTTACACTTACTACACTTACAGCTGTGTCAGAAAAAGCCATAGGTGCTGCCAAATCTGGGTATGGTACGAATAAGGTAAATTAGGAAGGGCTTAATGCAAACTTTGCAGGACAAGGTATTTTGCCTGTCTGTTCCCATTCCACAAAACATGGGTAAATAAAGAACCGTTGGCACCGCTGATGCTCTGTGCCTTCTGCCAAGAGCCTGGGACTCAAAGTTCTGGAAGTCAGACCTCATTATTAGTCTCACCTCTGTACCTATCTTTAATTATGTGAGATGACCTATACTCAGGGCTCTCTCTTACACTCTTGGTTATGGGAGGCTTCTGTTGTGCGAAAAGGCTGAGGCTTGCAAAATATTGAAAAGGAACAAGTGCTGTCCCTCTGTTTGAGGATTTAACGCATCTTGTTGGTTAGACATTGACATGAGTGTACTTAATCGTTTAGAAGTTAATGTTTATCTTTTTTAATATGAGTTTTCTTCTACATTGCAACCATTGCCCTGATTTAATAAAGACCTCCAAGGAGGGAGAGGATACACTTTCATCGGTGAAGCTGGGTGATCCAGCAAACCTGAAATGGATCTGGTCCAGAATTAAAAACATTTCCTTCAACCAATAGCTAATGAATTTTAGGAATTCCTTCCAGGTCTGCTGGATTACCCAGCTTCACTGATAAAAGTGTATCCTCTCCAGCCTTGGAGAGCCTTTATAAATTAAGGCCACATGTATGTTTGCTGACTTGCTAAATGGAAGTCCAAATCTGCTTGAACTGTTCCTAGGTGCCCCTGTCTATTGCATGGCTCATTGCTGCAATATTAAAGACGCCTGTCACCTTAACAATATATATTAGTAAATTTGTCCTAGCACTTTGAATGTTTGTCCATGTCATTTATTTTGGAGTTCTACCTTAAAAAGAAAAAAAAGCCACTTGCATTTTATTTTAACAAATGTTGCAGAAATTTACTGGCCATTGTATTTCATTGAGAAACCTTCAGCGAATTGTACCGTATTCAAATACGCTCCATAAATGTATTTCAATTATGTTTTATACTCATTTTGTATTCTGTTCGCATTTCTATAAATCCTTTATGTACAGTAGCAAAGTGGTCATAAAAATGGTGCCGGTTATTGCATTTAAATTGCACGGCATTAAACGCAGCAATCATGGCAAGGTATTACAGATGTTGTGAAGATCTTTCCAAACACATCATTCGGGGGAAAAAACTTTAGGAATCTGGGGGAGATCTGGCGCTGACGTTATTGCTGCAGGTACGTTAGGTTATTGAAGTCTAATAAGATGATGACCACTTATGAAAACGTTGATGATGTTTTAATGATGTTAACAGTTTTTATGTTTATGTACTGTAACAAGAAAAGATTTTTCAGGGCTTCTAATTGCAGAATTGTTTGTGTGTTAAAATATATCAGGCTTCAGATTTTTCCATGAGTGCATAATCACAATAATTATTCTTTTTTAATTTGTCCCTCCTAAAAGAATTTGCATTGCAAGAGGCCTCTTCGGAGGTCAATAACTTCTACTTTCCCTCTGAACTACTACTGCAGCCTTTCATAATCCTTCATTAACACTTCCAGGGTTGTGTCTACCATTGTCCACCATTGGTTCCATCCATCATTTCATCACTACAGGACTCTGTCGGTGGTAACGAACACAGGTATCCAAAACTTCTTGCAGTGTTTAATGCAGAGAATACTTGCTTAAAATTATTCTTGTTGGAATTAGGAATTTCACAGATTTGGTTTGTTTTTGGTCATAATTGAGTCAATAAAACTTGGTCTTTGGGCTAACCAAGGGTAGTGCCTGCTATGTGACTGCTAAGAGTTTAAAAAACTTACAGTTTAACTTTGCTGTAGCTTTAGCTATTTAGAAACGGAAGGTGAATGCCTTCCTTAGCTTTGCCGAACGAGACTCAATCCAAAGACAAATTTGAGAAACACTATTTATGGAGGCTGCACCACTGGAAGAGGTAAAAGACATGGGCCACTTCAGAAGCATTGAGATTATCTCTTCTTTTGGAGGGCATCTCCTTTGTAAGTTTGCTATATGCTACATGCTTGCTTTACATAATTTTGATAGTTTTCTGTTTATACAGATACAACAACCATGCTTAGATAGAATATTGTGTTCTACAGCTCTAATGGTAAGACTTGCATAATATATTGATCTCCCTAGTGGACCTACATGCTTATGAAGTTATTTTCAGTTTCTCTATGTTCCTTTTGCAGGAATGCCAAATTTCCAGAATATCAGCAGCAACAGGTTATGGGCTCGTTAACAACCTGGAATCTAATCAAAACAGTCTGTAATAGGAACAGTCAGAAAACATATATGGCTACTAACCAAATGTTTTCGGTCACAAACGGGATAAAGCAGAACTACCAATCCTGAAAATAAAAAATACAGATGGTCTGAGAAGGTTTAGGAAAAGGTTATCAACACTGCACTTAATTCTAACAGTTACCAGAAATATACCTGTGAAAGATTTACTATGTCCCTACTCTTAAAGCGTAACTAAACCCGTGATACTTACCTGTCCCAGTTCCTTCGCAGGGGGGCGCCATCTTCTTCTTTCTTCTTATTCTGCTGTGGATCATGGGCCATTTTGATTAGCCAGGTGGAATAACATAACTAGTGTAAAGGAGTTCATTTTTCCCAGCATGCAAAGGGAAATTGGGATTGTTGGGTATCCTGGCAAGCAAAGGTGACGCTGCACATACCCAGCTCAGCTTTATGCCTAATACCTGGAGCGATCAGCCTGGTAGGAGGGATTATTGCAGAAGGGACATCACCCATCTTTTTTTTTCAATACATGAACAGTGAAAAACAATTGAACTGTGCTCAAACCTAGCTCTATTGTCTTGGAATTGGAAGACCAGCATGCCAGTTGCTTAACAATTGATTTATGAAGTCAAACAATTACATGTATCAGCTACAATATGGAAAAAATGATCAGGAAAGTAGCAACATCAGATCCCTATTCTCACATCTATGGTCCTGGGAAATATTTATATATATTTATCTTTATATTTCTAAAAAAAAAACAAATGAATAAGAAAAAGTCTGCCTGAAACAATTGGATCTTTGAAAGCAATGTATGCACGTGTATATTCCTAAAGAAAAGCTGACAAAATGGGAATGGGAACTTTGTCCTAATAAAGGAATTTATTCAGCTACAGAAAAAGGATACAAATTTCTGCATTTAGGCCCCAATGAAGTAACAATCAGCAGATGTGTAATTATTAACATAGCACCCTATGTAGTAAAATCCACATGAAATAGCCAAATTAAAAGGTCTGAAAAACAGCTGTAGAAAAAAAACCCACCAGTACAGCCGGAAGAGGAACTGAATATCACTGAAATTGGCTTCAGTCATTTAAACTTGGAAAATGAAGCAGCAGAACTACCCATAACCTCAATCAGAAATTCTGCAAGATCTAAAAAGGGCATTACAGTCAAGGACTTGTCATGTATAGCTCATACAGTGCCATCGCCAGAGACAGTATCATGGGAAGAAATGCAAAAAACTACCTGCTCATGCAGAGCAAATGGGAAATAAAGCTGATAATGAAGAGATGACATTTATCCAACTCCAAGCATGGGAACTGATAGAAATACTTCAAGGACAAATTGCAGAAACAAGCACATTGAACATTGAAGTCAAACACCATTACCTCTGTGATCCCAAATGTGATCGTTCTAAAATACTCTCAAAGCTTTTAAGTAATTATGAATCTGTTGATAATACCCCAAACAAAGCTGAAGTTTGAAAAACTACAAAAGAAATGGGACTCCTATATAAAGTAGTTAAAAAGTGGGTGTGTTAGCTGCTGTTTATGCTGACATAGATGCTACAACCATTTTTATTCATCACACTGTAGTATTTGTGGTTGGCCACCAGGTGGTAGTGTTATGTTTAATGTATTGTACTTTCTAGTAGAAGTAAAGGGTTCAATGCAATTTCCTGCTGTTTTGTAATAGTTTCCTCCAGCTCCATTTAAGCAGGGCCAGACATAGGGAGGCACAAGGTGTGCTCCAGCACATGGGCCCTGCACCCTCCTCAGGTAACAGGGGCCACTAAATAGGCTCCAAGTCAGTTCTGCACAGGGGCCCATTGTTGGCTACGTCCACCATTGCTTGTAAGGGTCATATCTGCAAGAGTTTTCCAACAGGTTTTAATGATGCAAAATGTATTCAGTTTATTTTATTTTCTGTATTTCCTCTTGTGGAGTAATCATCTAGGCTGGGCTTGAGACCCACATTATAGGAACAAAAAGAATCCTGGATCAAACGCATCCGCCCCGTCGGTTCGTGGTGCCTGCCAAAGAAGCAGTAACGTCACCCAAAAAAATAGAAATACAACAAACTGGTAACCTCCTCATTATAACAACCAACATGATATGGAACAATTAGCAGGCAGCCATAAGGTGAAATGGGAGTAATTGTTCTGTGACTACATTACACGTTCTATCACAGAAGACATTTCTAATCTTATATCTGTTTTTTCTAGTTTAATAATCTCCTGCAGTGCTCGTGTTCCCTGCTGCACAAAAAGCTGACGCTAATTGAAAATATATGATGCATAGCATATGGATAGGCGTGTGTGTGTGCAGTGCAGAGAAAGGTTATGCTGCAAGCCAAAGAATATAAAAAGATGAAGAAAGTACAGCATTTGTCCTTATTATTCCTCATATTTATAAAGCTTTGATCAATTCCATAACTCATTACAGACTTCATTTTTACAAGAGGCTTTGTGTTGGTCCAATTAACAGGCTAATATCTGCCAGATTTGTTAAGTAGAAGCTTCTGCACACACATGGGTTTGTCTACAAATGGTAAAAAAGGGTTCCCCTATACACAAACTAGGGATGGTTTGATAAAGATGCTTCAGCTGTTCACTTACCAAGGGGAATATTCCTTTTATATCCTCTGGAATTCACGCAGGTGGTGCTTTCTGATCTGCTGTTCCTTGATGACCCTTCATCCAGTGTGCAGGTACGTATGGATCAAGATACTGCAAAAGCTGACTAAGAGCTTCCGTAAGGATTGCGAAGGTACAAGATGAAAGAGGAACCTTCAGATTTTAACAATGTTGGTAGTTTTGATGAGTGCTTCAACGTTGCTGCCTGTTCATGCTGGCCATAGCTGGGAGTCCCACTGATGACCAGAATAAATTGGGTTATAAATGGATACTATTGTCCGAAGATAAGCTCCTCCTGGTGAAGCGATCTGGGCCGTGAAACGCGTTGAGAAACTTATGAGGTTGTAGCAAATATTTATAGTGAAATTTTGGAAATGAATATGGTTAATCTACATTTTGTTATTAATACTTCAGTTCATGGAGATCACATGTGCTTTGTTCTTATAATTGCACTAGCATTAATTCCACTACCATGCTTTCAATATTTTTGTATATTATATTTGTTGATGTTTTAAAACAGTTTATATATTTTTATAAATATTTTATATATTTTTCTTTTTGAAGATGCATACCTTAAAAATCTCTTTTGCATAAAAAAATGTTTGTCCATAATTGAGGGCTATTACCTTCCTGGGCGGTTCATTTCTGTCCAGATTTATATGTCTGAAAGCGGTACATTGTTTTTCATGAAAATTTATTTAACAGTATGATATAATAGTATGAGTATATAAAAAAAGGTCGAAACACAAAATCATGTCAAAATAATAAAATAAATACATTTAAATTAAAAATAAATAAATAAATAATATACTCATACTATTATATTATACTGTAAAATAAATGTTCATGAAAGACAATGTACTGCTTTTACACAAATAAATCCACTGGATTGCATTCGATACAGTTATTTTGTATTGAATACAATACAAATGTATTTGAATTTCCCGCCTCGCCCCGAACAGAATGGAACGTTCTCAGGCTCCGACGTCACCAGTAACTCCCCGGTGACTCATTGAGTGCAGAGGAAACCGGCCGGAGGAAGAAAAAAGACAAACATCATGGAGAAGGACGACGCAGGACACCGGCAGATCAGGTAAGACTCAATTTACTTCCTACTTTATTTCTTCCCAAAGGTTTATATACCCTGAGTGTGACCCGGGATTACTTTTTTCTACCCTGAGTCACACTCGGCGTTACCGCTCAGGGGGTTAACAGGCTTTTTCCTGGTTGCCCGGTGGGAAAGGTGATACTAAATCTGGCAGCGAGAGGAGCAGGCGCTTTAGCGATTTGCATTTGAACTTTTCTTATTTGCCTAAATATTGGTTGTGCTGTTAAAGTGCCAAAAAATTGGATCATCTGGCTAAAAACCACAAGATGATTTATGCAGTGAGATGTTGATCAGATTTGAGATTTGAAACACTGCCCAGTTCTTTTTGTAGGCTACAGACCACCTCTTATAAAAGAGATGAGAGGTGAGGGTGTTGTCCTGTAGTCCCAGTGCATTTCCTGCCCTAATGTGCTCCCCATGGATACAATACTTTAGGTCAGGTGTGTTACTTGCAGCAGGATTGTTGAGTGCAGAAAAAAGGAAAAAAACCCTCCATATATATACGGGCTGATGTTAAAATATTTTACTTTTCTTGATCATGATTTCAAGTCAACAATGGCAATTTCCATATTCCAGCCGCCTCTTATAAACTTACAATAATAACTACAAAATCCAAGTGTCAATGAACGGATACACTTTCAAAATTTCAAAAGTACAAAACGCAGAAAACTTGATGTGAAAGAAGGAAGAAGAATTGTTGGAGGTTATTGCTCTAAACATCTCAAGGTTGAGCCTAGGAAAAAATAGCAGGACGCACAACAACGTGAATCAAATGTATTGCGTTATAAAGCTAAGTAAAAACACAATGCCTTGAATGGCTTCCATTGCGCCGCAGGAAGGAGAAAGTTATCAAGGTCACTGACTAATTCTACTAACATTCATTTATTCCCTGAATGGAACGCGTGCGTTTCATAAGCCGTTCGTTAGTCTGCCGAACAGGATGTACGGTTCAATTATTATTTTTTGCTTTAGACTAACACAAGGATGGGGCCAAAGAATGCTTGTCAATGAGTGCGTACGAAACACCACTGTTCAGATTGTTACATATGCGTATAAAATAAACCTTTCAGTAACCTGACATGTTACAATATAACAGCAATATATATTTTTTAAAAATAACTTTTCTTGTTGTTAGGAAACCATTTGGGCCAACATGAGGTTATCAATGGATGCTAACCTTGGCCAAAAAAGTAAATTACCTTCTGAAAGGGCGCCTGGACATCTGAGATACTGGATGGTGTTTGACTATTAAGAACCCACAGATTTAGGTCCTCGTGTTCCATAAACCAAAGCCCAACTCAGGGCAATTATAAAGCAGACCTATCATAATATTTATAACATTATATAAAAGCGGAGAGGTGCTACAGTGATAGGAGGAGAGGAAAGTCAAGCCAGCATGGAACTCACTAAGTTAGGTTTGTTCACGGACTGAAGGCTTTCCATTGGTAAAGCTAAGTGATTTTTCAAAAAAATTTTGCTTTAAAGAAAACATAAAGAATAAAAAGTAGGTCTCCTCACAGTTTTTACTTTTAGCCTGTGTTGTTCCCTGTAGTAATTCTGCTACTGGGTGTTCCCGGGTTGAATGACAATAAAAATTCACCCCGGAAGACTAAGGTCATCCTGTGAGTGTGGGGGTCATAAATTTGCTCTTTGAAGAAGCATTACTATATTGCCCTGCACTCACACTGCAAATCATTATGTTAGTGCTGCCCTCTGCATCATTGAGGTCCATCAACCACTGGAAGAGGACCAAGTATAGAAAAGGATCCTTCATACCATTTGGCCGGCCTAAAGATATCTAAAATAGCGAAGAAAACAATACGGCAGGTGGACCATTTAGAGTTGGGTTCTACAGTGTAGGAAGGGTGGGTATGGAGTTGGGTTTTAATAAAAGGACATACAGAAACCTGTTTAGGACTGTAATTGGCCATAGACCATGGTCTGTCTTCACCCAATAACCTTTCGTAATGTTCTGCCCTTTGTATTGTTTTTCTATCATTGCTTAGATATTAGTATTTTATTTTTTGTTTTGTTTTCTAATATTTTACTGCTGCAATGTGGTATTGTGTGCTCTCTGAGGTCTGCTTTATATAAAGCTGTACAGATCATTAGGGAAAGAGAGAAGTCTCTGTTGACCCTCTCAATAGCCACTTTAAGTAGAAATCCTTTGATTTTTAAAGCAGCAACCCCCAACATCCATGACAATCAGACCAGCAATATATATGTGAATATAACAATAGTTGAAATCTCTCCTTCTTTCAGTTTTGGAACAAATTGGTGTTGCTTTTAAGGCACCCTTTCTCTATTACATCTCTTCATCATTTATAAGATGAAATCTGAGTAAGTACCATAACATCTTTATGTATACCATTATCACGCTTCTCATAATTACTTGCTAAATCGACAACTTATATACTTACACTTACCCTACCCATTAGCAGTGAGATAAATCTCTTACTCTTGTATCATGAATAATTCTAAATTATGTGAATTTATACCTGTATATGTATTTGTTTAATGATTTTTTGATGTTAAGAACATAAATACTCATGTGGAACTTATAATAATATTACAATATTCAACTGTCTAGGTATTTGTACATATGAAGTATTGTATCTAAATTAACATATGTATACTACATGTTTATGTGCAGCTATAAAAAGTGTTTTACCAAGTCCCCTGAGGAAGCCTAAGTAGGCAAAACGCGTCGGGGCAGAAGATTTCTATCTACCTATATATAAAAATCAACCAGGAATGTATTGTCTAGTGCACGGCTTTGCTGTTCCCCACCCCCCCACCCCCAAGTTGTCTTTGGTGTGGAGAACCAGTCCCTTTGTAAATATTGTAATTGTATGCATAAGAAAGACAATCTTTCTTTCTTTTTGAAACTGTTTATCTAATACATTTCCCTGTAATTGAAACACCCTGGCTTTCTTTTCATTTTTTTATTTCAACCTACAAAGAGAGAAGGTCTCCCATTTTTTGTATTTTAAAAAGTTTTCATACCCCTCTTCACATCCCTTGCACCCCTTCTCCTACTGACATAGTCAAAGATGTTCAGAAAAAGAAAATAGGAAAAAGTTCTTCTAAATTGTATATTTTAAGGCTTTGACTGGCCCATGAGTGTAAAACTTTGTGCTGCCCCTTTTAATCCTAATGACCTAGGCACTGGCCCATGAGTGTCTTTGTAATAAATACTGCCCAGCATTTTTTTTGCTGTTAATTTACTATGTAAGGTTTTATTGAGTCTGACTGCAGCTACACTTCAAATCTTTCAAAACGCTGTGGTATATTGTTGCTTCAGGCCATAACAATGAACAGTTAATTCCGGATGGAACATGTGTTGTGGAACGCAGGGCACACGTACCCACTCAATTTGGTACAACAGGCTCTGGCCGGATTTCCAGCAGACTGTATCAGCAGATTTCATGGCGAATTTCAGTCCTAGCATCTGATCCACTGCTATGCCAAAGACATAATGTATGTCAGTGCTGGCATCTCTGCCACTTGTCAGCGTTAAACAAAATCTGTCTGAAAATGCCACTTTTGCCACTAACTGAGACCATGGAAACATTGATCATAGATTACATTTCAAAAATTTGAGACACCTAGAAAATAAATTATTGATGCTGCTTGTTATGGGTTTGCTTGGAAGATTTCAGAAGAAAAGTTATTTCTAGACTGAATATTCCAATAGGTTTGTACAACTCTTAGGAGCCCCAGTGGAGAATTCTCTACACTTGAGGTCCTGACTTTACCCACTTACTATGGTAATGATAAAGGGCTTCAAAGTTTCAGGATTGGACATTTATTTTATAATTTTGTGAATACCACAAAGAATTGTAAGGTTCATTTTAAATGTGTGGTAAACCGTAGCAGGCTACTGCTAGCTCAACTATGTATCAAACCACCCATATTCAACCAATTTGTGCACATGGTTGCATTGCAATGGCTTCTGGCACAGTTCCTTGATGAAACAAGTAGCTTCTGGCCACCCTTGAGTAGCCATCCGATTTTATTGACTTGATTAGAGTTAAATAGTGGCATATGGGGTGTCCAAGGGTGGGTAACCATGTAGTATAAGTACGCACATCTAAAGGAGGTCAAAAAGTTTAATTGAAGCAAGTGGAAGGCAAAGTGGAGAACCCAGATTTTTGATAGATATAAGAAGAGCAGAGGATCTTATTATATTAGCAGAAGAGCAATATGGCAGGAGAGCTTGGTAAGGGTAAGAGAAAGTAAGCCTTAAGGTTAACTCAGACACCAGCCTTGAACTTGCTTTCTGCTTGGTAAAATTTTAGCAAAGGGGAAGAAAATACTAAATATAAGACACGTTGAGAGGGAAAGAAAGATAAAAGAAAGGGGCACCTTCTAAACTTTCATTGAGTACAAGTTTATTCTCACTCCTACCCTGAATAAACTTTGTGCTTCATATAGAGTAGAAAATATGCAACACAAGACAATTGACCTTCCGGATTTACCGTTACTCCTTTATGAATCTATTCATCATTGGATACAGTCAAGCACACATAACATAAGGATGTTCAGTCTTTTCTGAATATTATAAAGGCATTCCCATATCAGTACATATTCATTTTATTTAGGGTAGGCATACAACTAACGCACAATGTTTACATAGTTTTCATTCTTGCTTAGCTCGAGTACTCCATGGTATTCTTGTATTATGTCCTGATCAGTCACTTTGGCTTGTGAATGGATTCTATTTCTAGCTTATTCTGACCCCGTTCCTGACCTTCACTATGTCCTTGTTTTGGGCTTTGACATCTTATTGTCTCTTAGAAGAGGGAGGGCAACTCTTTTCTAGATACTGATGCATTTTGACAGTCTTGTTTGTCTTTTAGGCTCTCTATAGCTCTCTACACAACCTAGTTATTGCCACTTGTTGGATTAATTGTCTAGTTAGTCCTATTTCCAGGGCTGCATCATGCAGTTTAGTTAGTCCTATAGGGATGCGTTGGCCCTAAACCTGAACTTTTATTTTTTTAACCTTAGATGGTTGATATTTCTTTTATAGGAAGGATTAAGCAAAACAGAAATGTTTGGGATCTTTTTATTTTAATAGTTATACATCTCAACTTTTATTTAGCTGCCAAACACTTGAACACGGTTAAGTTACCAAATTTGCTGGGATGGGGGTAATAACGGGGTCTCTGGGAACATGCCTGTAGTTAATATTATTTTTTTAAAGCATGCAATTTTTCTGTAAATCAAAGTTAAAGTGTAGTTAAGAAAGTTTAGAGCCCCTGTCAAATGTATTATTAATTTGCCCTTGAAGATAGTATTCTGATAAAAAAATGCTTGGGAGGTCAATGGGTCCTGTGAAAACCCTGGTTCCAAATGAAGAAAATAAAATAAATAAATAAAAAGCAAAATAATTCAAATATAGTTATCCTGCATTATTTTGTATTTCTATTGGGACATGCATTGTGTATCCCCATGAACACATCACCCCACAACTTTGGGGACAATGCCATGTGTAGAAGCTTAGCTATTCACTTTTAAAAGGTTAGTGAACTTATTCTTTTATTTTAGTTTAATTTTAATTGAAATGGAGGAAAATGTTCAAATTTCTCTTCTTTGGTTTGGTACTTCCTCTGCAACGTCTATACAAGAAATGTAAAATTGTGCAAGTGTAGAAAGAAAATGGAAACTTCAGACAGCAATTAAAATTAGATAACCATATAGACCATATAGAACCATATAGGACCATATAGAGAAATACAATTAGTTAAAATTATCGCAAAATGTAATGTATGTACACTTGTCTTTTTAACATTTTTTAAACTGGCAAAAATTAGATCTTATATATTTCTATCTATATATATATATATATATTTAAGGATCCAATAATATCCATTGTTGTCCACTAATAGAGGTGAAATACTTAAAGCAGAACTAAACCCCCTATACTCATCTGTCCCCGTTCCTTGCAGGTTCCCACCATCTTCTCCCTTCTTAACTTTCTCTATGCAATGTTTGGCTTGGCGAGAACGCTGTAACTCACGTGCAGACTCATGGAAGTGCATTACCTCCAGGCACAAGGGAAGCATGAGCAGCTCAGCTTTTGCGACAGTTCTCCAGAGCATTTTCAAAAGTAAGAAGTATTATTATTATTTATATAGCGCCATCATATTACGCAGCACTGTACAAAGTCCATAGTCATGTCACTGGCTGTCCCTAAAAGGAGCTCACTATCTAATGTCCCTACTATAGTCATATGTCTTTAATAAAGTCTAAAGTCATTTTTTGGGGGAGGCCAATTACCCTAACTGCATGTTTTTGGTATGGGAGAGGAAACCGGAGTACCCTGAGGTAACCAGCGCAGACACGGGAAGTCGGGGTTACCACTTTCAGCATGTATTTTTTACCTCGAGTCAAAATTGGGGTTACCCCTGGGGAGGTTATTAGTCACCATGTACATTCTGCAGTGCTTTTTGGGGAGAAAGAAAATAGAATCAGATTGAGTTCTGAGGGAAGAATAAAGTAATTCATGGCCAGGTGGCCCCTTGGATCCAGAGTTTTCTTGCTTCTATACTGCAGACCGTAAGGGGCTGCGATGATCTTACCTGCTGATGTGGCCACTTGTCCCTGGATTCATTCACAGGATTCTGTAGACTCCAGGGTAGGTACAGACCAATTATGAGCTGTGACTCTCCAGTCTTTCGTTGTGCTTGAAAGTGTCAGATGGGACGGGTTGGGTGTCGATTGGATGGTGGTGATGAGTTGGCTTTGCAATTTTCCCTGCAGTGGGTTTTGAGCACATTTTTTGCCGGACCAGAGAAGCACCATTTTGTCCTGTAAAAATATGTTTCATCTCTATTTTCCTTCTTTATTGTTCCAAGCGTTCATATGCAGGCAAAGTCTTCTCTCCGCATCACTCAGTGATATGAAATGTAGATTGCTTTTCATTCACATTTTATAGATGATATAGTTTTTAGAATCTCTGCTACTTTAGTACCACATCTTTGTTACATATCAGCCAGTTTATTGCGCTCTGATATTTCTTGTGGGTACTTCCATTTCTTGTCATTTCTAATCACTCCTACATTACACTCAAGCCAAATACATTTACCATAAACTCGGTGAACATTATTCATATCCTCTGTCACTGATAGGAGCCAAAGCCATCAATTTTACCCTCACTCTATAATTCAGCTAGCAGTCATGTGGCTAAATTGCATTTTCTTTTTTCTTCATTTTTTTGCTTTTATTCTTACCCACAATAACGTTCCTAAGCAAAATTCATTGAACATTAAATTGGCTCTGTTAGTGAAAGAAAAGCAAGAGGGTAAGGTGAGACAATGATATTTAATGAATGAGCAGAAAGGTTCTGCTATAGAAAGCCATCTTCCATGTCTGATGTTTGGTGCCAAGGGGCTGATGATGTTCACCTTCTAATCTTTGTGATATCTGGTGTCTAAACAACTCCAGACAGTTTCTTGTCCATTTATTTCCCCTTTGTAATAAAATGGCTTTACCCTGAAGACCGTCAACACGTGATGTAGCGTTTATTCTAGACACACCGTGGTGACGGTGGGGCAATCGAAAATTCTTCAGGAGAGAGGAGGTAAGTAAAGGAAAGGTAAGCAAAATGCTGCTTTATTTATAGGGTACTGCAGGTTTAATATATTTAATATGCTGACACTGTCTCTTTAAAGAATAAAGTAGAACTCCAGTTATGTCCACTTGTGCATCCTCCTCCTGTAAAGAGTAAAAATTACCAAGCTGTGCCAACCTGCAGGACTGTTCTCAGCTTTCATTTTGGTACAGTCCTCTTGGGACAGAATGACACTTCCCTGTCATTCCACTAAATTCAAGAGAACCTGCCATTTGCATAACTTAACTAAAGGACATGTCATCACACAAATTGGGCTCACAGTATCCAAGATTACAGGTCGTTGCATGAGCTCTGCTCAGTCCTAGGGAATGTCAAACAGAGAAATAAGAGAAAGTCACAATGGCATTACCAGACCAAAAACATATTTTCTAAGGTGTGTGGTGGAGGGTGGATAGGGTATAAGGGGTTTTACCCTGAAGTTACATTTTTTACAAAAAAAGTTTTCCTTTTTATAATAAAAAACAGTCCCTGAGTCCAGTCCAGTGACTGATGATGTGTGATTTTGTCAGTAGGATGCATGCAGATAAAAGCATTAAAATGTAACAGGCTACAGCAGGAGGGCATTAGGGATGAGTGAGCGAGAATATTAAGTTCCATCTCGCGGCGAATCGGGCTCTCGCCGAACAGAAGGATTTCCAGGGCTGCATCATGCCCTGGAAATTCTCTGTGATCCCCGGGCACTAGAGGTTAATTAACCTCTAGTGCCCCGGGGATTGAACACTCTTCTCTATGAATGAAGCCACAGCTGCAATCATTGAGAAGATGTCCAGCACGGGAGAACCTCCTAACATTGTAATATAAGTATCTCTTACAAATGATACATCTGTATCTGTAAGAAATGTATCATTTGTAAGAGATACTAATATTACAATGTCAGGAGATTCTCCTTTGCCGGGCATCTTCTCAATGATTGCAGCTGTGGCTACATTCATAGAAAAGTGTTCGATCCCCGGGGCACTAGAGGTTAATTAACCTGTAGTGCCCCGGAGATTGTAGTGGAACTGCAGAGTTCATCTGCAGTTCAGTTCCCACAGTCTGTAACTGTGACTGCAGTCGTCCCCCGGGGCACTAGAGGCTAATAAACCTCTAGTGCCCCAGGGATTGCACACTGAACTCATCAATGATTGCAGCTGTCGCTGGTTCGCCACAATTTTGTGAAACCATTGCATATTAAAGGAAATTTTGGCCAGAATGCCAGAGCCCCATCCATAGAGGGTATCTGTGTCAGCCAAAAACTGCACAGGCACCAGGATTACCTGGATAATTTTTCTGGCTGGCAGAATCACAATGAACCTAGATGATGCCTGAACAGAGATTGTGATGCTTTACATTTAACTTCCAAGCTAGAGGTGCTCAGAGCTAAAAAAACAAATTATTCGGAAATTATAGTCTGGGTCCGAATTTTTTTTTAGGTTTAAATGGCCTAGATGTGAAGATTTCAACATTTTATAGATGTTCCCTATAGAAAGGTTTAGCATTCACAAACAACCTCAGGTTGAATTGCCCTAATTGGCTGAACAATGACAGGAGCTCAGATAGGTGGGGCTCCTATCATTGCAAGTGGTTTACTAAAGGAATTTAGGCTATTCACCTAGCAATGTGAATTATCACATTGTACTGAATAATAACTTGATGATAATTCTTTTTGCAAAGAATATCCAATCATGTGCAAAGAAACCTAGCTAAACATACATTTTCTTTGTAGATGATTGGATGCCTGACAACAGTAGAACTTCATCCTGTTTACTAAGCTAAGTGATATACTTAGCTTATGTACATTGCAAAGTGAACAGCTGATATTTTTAGAAAAGCAACCATTTCAGCAAGGAGTATTTAGGGACAACTGTCTATGGCCGCCCCTTTGCTGGATTGGCTGAACAATATCCCCAGCTGCCCCTGTGAAGGATTGTCGAACACAAAGACAGGAGCTCCTCTCTTTGTTCAGAATAATCTTTGATTATCTTACAATGTCAACCAAGGGCAGAGATAAGTATGAGGTGTAAATTACAGGGCCAATTTCTTTTACTTATGTCTTTGCTATTAAAGTTCATGCACCAAAAGCAACCAGCGGCAAGAGTTTGTACAGTACAAACAATGTAATAAAGTATTATTTCTCAGACAATTGTGTACCCAGTCAAATAATTTCCAACAATTGGCTGGATATCCCTATTCCTGTCTCTATGAATTTAGCCATGCTTCACAATTTAACAATTTTGTTACCAAACAAACGATTGGTTTATTGAAAAGCATTGCAAAGCTTTTCTTTTTTCTTTTATCTTTTTGAGCTATTGTACTGTTATCCTGAAGCCAGCATATCCCAAGTGCACACAATTTGCTGTTTTTTGGAGTCATGGGCACGATTCTTAGACCTCACTGTGACACCATCATTTCTTTTTAACCCCAAATGACTTCACTAAAGCAAGTGAATTAAACACATTGAGACTTGGGATACACAGAGCTTTAAATAAACTAATATTTTTGCTACATCAGGATTTATTTTACGCACCTCACTAGGATACCGCCAGTAGGCATCAATGTCATAAATAAGAAGCCAGCTTTTCTCAACTCTACAATAAATGCTTTTGTGCAGCAGTTAAAAGTTGACAGTGATTCTCCTAATAAAGGGAATACAATGCGGAAATTAAAGCAGACAAGCCTTTGAATCCCAGAGGTCTTCTATAATTTTACAGCTGGGCTTGTGCGGTGCAAGAACACCAGGTCTGAGTGATAAAATTGCTAAGCAGATGGCAAAACAAGTTTTGTTTAAGGCCTTTGAGTTGTGCTGTCAGAAGCTGACGAGAGTACAGTAATCGCGGAGGAAATTCAGAACTCTGGTAAGCACTGTTTACATTTAAACTGGACAGGAATATATTTGTGATGTTGCATAAAATATCTATAAGATCTATATACTCAATTACAATATTAAAAGAAGTTCTGCTTTGCTTTATATTGATAGATAACAGCCTGATCCAGAACTTTATAGCATTTCCTGTAAAATTTTATTCTGGTTTTTCTATACCTAAAGTGTATGTACTGGCTATCAATAAATTTGCTACATTTAAAATGAAAAATAAAGTTAAAAGTAAGGCTGGTTTTAGGTGGGCCCACACCTTCAAATAAAGAAATGTATTTAGTTTTTTTTAGCAACAATAGTATTGTGTTAGTGATATAGTCTCATAATACAATATACATGCAACATAGTACAGATCTCACATTACTTTGGAAATCCGTTAATTAATGGCCGAAAGGCTAGTAATTAAACTCGCAAAGTGCCATCAATGCACATATAAGCATGAGGATGTTGTAAAGTAGAGCTCATACGTGTTACTGCAATACCCGACGCATTTCGCCCGGTATAGGCTTCCTCAGGGGTAAATCGTATGTGATATGATAGTTCATAGTTCAATTAATTGTGCATACGCTGGCAACCCCAGTTGTGGTAATGGGGGGAATATCTGAGGTAATTAATGAGTGTCTGATGAGATGGAGGATGAAAGTACAGGACACCAGGGCAGAGAGGTCTGCAACCGCAGCCTCTCTAAATGTAAGTTAGGCCACTTACATTGAAAGAGGTTACGGCTGCAGAATTCTGTGCCCTTCTGTATCCTGTTCTCTCATCCTCCATCTCATCAGACACTCATTTCGTTACCTGAGATATTTTTCCCTTTACCACAACTGGGGTTGCTCAACAGAATATGCATGACAAATTGAACCATGGACCATCATATGTCAATGCTTCGCTAAACGTGCGATCTACCCCTGAGGAAGCCTATACTGGGCAAAACGTGTTGGGTATTATGTTGGTCAGCAGAAAGAGTGTGCCTCTTATAGATTGCTAAAAAGAGCTTTAGTGTCATGCTATTGACACTACCAAGTGGCCTTGGCCATAAAATTATGAAGTCGTCATCACATTGGGGGTAAACCAGCCTAAGCTCAAGAAACCCCTGGCAACCTCCAAAGCAGTATTTCTCGACCAGGGTTCCATAGAGCTCTAGGGTTTCTCCAGAGGTTGTTAGGGGTTCCTTGAGCAATGAGCAATTTGTGCCTCTCAGGTGAGTTTAAGTGACTGCAATGATCTTTTTGGCTATCTGTAAGGGTGACATTCTTCCTAATATAGAGGAATGTAAGAGGCATTCTTCCTACTGACCACCACACTAATATACTGAGATCTGTGAAAATAGTAGTTATAGCATTGGTTCTTGAAAGCTGTTTCAAGGGTTCCTGTTTAGGGTTCTATGGATCCCTGGTTAAGAAATAAATTAACAAATTAACAAACACATGGAACAATAAAATATATATATATATATTACCTGTGTATATTTTGTGTGCTTGCTGCTTTTTATTAATTATTCGTAGGGACTGTGATTTCATATCTCCATTAACATACTTGACAAATGAAAGGTTCTCCTTAAATGCTGCTATTAGTCAGTCAGTTCAGTCCATCTTTTAGTATATCGAATTTCGGTTGTATTTTTTACATCGTACATTTCTTTATCCCAACCATTCTAGCAGCTCTAAATGTATTTATTTTGGCTATGTGAACAGAAAATTGTCCATAAACTACCTTCACTATGAAATATACTCACACAAAATACAAACAGCTTTTCCCCCTTGAACATTTTTTCAGGATTTCAAGGGGATTTCAATTCAACATTGACTTTAAGAACGGCGTGTGCTTGTGAGTTTGTGCATTATTAAAGGTATCCACTCGATCTGCCAGGAGTGGCTTTGCAGAGGAAGGAAGCTCCATAACATTTGTATGACCCATTTAGGAAAGACACTTTCATTATCTTGACAGAGTTCGTTGTCTTTCTTTCCGTACAGTGCCAGAATATTAAATTCCCCCTATGTGCCGGATATGTGTTTGTGCTGGGTATCTGGATTGCTAAAACTAAAATACTATATAGGTTAACTGTATATAAGCCCACTGTGGTATCTAGGTAGGGTTGGACTGGAGACCTGGGGACAACCAGAGGATGTCCAACAAGCCTGCAAGAACATTTAGCTTCCCTGGCACAGTGGCACATTTTTGTAAGGCAGCAGGGGCCCACTAGATGGTCAGGTGGTTGTTTTTACTTTTTGAACAAAAAGGGGCATATTACAGGGGTACAACAGCTCAGAGTTTTTTTTTCTGATCCTCTGGTGAGCAAGTCCAACTCTTTATCCTGGCACTCGCTTTATTTAAGGAGAAGTAAATTAGCTTTTTAAAAAGCTATCACTGACCTCCCCAGCTGTTTTCAATATGAAGTTATTTATTTTTTATTGGCACAACAAAAACTCTGCTTCAGTTGGTTTCAAATAGCTTAGAAACACCTGTTAATTCTTTTTATTAAAGAACAGGCAGACTGCCAAGGTTCTGTTCTCATATAAAAAGAATGTAGTGAATGTGAAAAACCTATTTCGCCACAATGCTTGTGGATACGGGGATAAGTGAGGTCTTAACTTTTGGCTTGTTCAGTACTTATTGGAACTTTTGTGCCGATGGTTCATTTACAGGTTCACTTTAACTTTTTACATTAGAGGACGGGCATCACTCTGTTCCCATGGAAAATTGTGCAGTGAATTTTGAAAACAAATTTCTCCACATTACTTTTAGCTAAAGAGATGTTTGAGGTCTTGTTTTAAAGCTTGTTTTGACTTGTTCACAACCTGTTAGAATTTTTGTGTCCTTGATCCAGGCTCTCTTTAATGACCTAATGCCAGGTTTCTGTTGGTTTCTAACAGCTTGGAAAAAATGGATAGTTGTTTAGGATGGTGAACTGGCAGGGTGCCAAAGTTTTATTACCATAGAAAAAATGTGTATTGAACTTGAAAAATTAATTTCTCCATATTGCTTATACCTAAAGAGATGAGTGCATATGTGCATAGAGCGAATGGGTCACAGGTTCACTTTGATGATCTGACATTACTGCAATAAATTTCAGTTCAGCTTAGCCATCTACTGACAGCTTGGTGGTTGGACAATGTGGGTTCAATGATGAGGTCATCACTTTGCTCCCTACTCTCATCAGCATTACAATAGACCAAAACCTAAGCAATGAAGATTTAATATGGTATAGGGAACATTTTTAAACTTTCAATAATAAGGAAGCAGAACCCATAATATGCTTCCTGTTTTTTAATGCAGTATGTGGGCAGGGCTTTATTTTAAAAAAATGCAGATAGGCTTGAAAGTACACCTATAATGATAGAAATATAGACACCGGTTATAACAGGTCTCTATGTATAAATTCTTCTGTATCATAGGAAATACACATATATACATTGAGAATTCATACATATACATGGAAAACCCTTTTAAAATCTTGTGAGACAAATAGACAGCCTCTGGAAAATTAATTAGAAACCCCAAACAAAAAGCTTTTTTATTTTCAAGGCTCTGATGGAATTTTTACCCTTCCACCCCTGTCTGCGTCTAGACATGCAGTGCAGGGATACAACATAGACTGAAATTGATAAGCTTGCATCTTCTTTCATCCACACCGACCACAATGCTGTTTATTACTGGTGTCAGGAAAGATTTGATTTCTTTAGCAGAAATAAATGGCAGAGGTTTAACAAGGCTTTTTGTCTGAAGACTTCTAAATCAATAAATGCATGAAGGGCCGAGAGTCGTATTGAGTTGCAATCTAATACATTTTAGATGCGATGTGAACATGTCTTCATCTGCTTAAAGGTCCGATAAAATCTAAAGTGAAGGTTGCTATATATAAACGGGATATTCATGAATGTTAAAAGGGTAAAAGTTACTTTAACACAGAACAGCGACCACCACTCTTTGATCGGATGAATGTATAGCATGGTATGGGTGTGGGAAGATAAGTTATTGGCACAATGGTGCCTGGCACAGCACAAGGTGAATGGTCAGCAGAATGGTAAAAGGGCTCTAAACATATTTTGTTGGGCTGCCTTTAGCTTTGATTACAGCACACATTCACCATCGTATTATTTCATTAAGCCTATACAATGTCACAGCATCCATCCAATAATTTTGCATTCTCCGAGATCTTGTATAGATGATGGGATGGTTGGAGTTGTAGTAAGTCTTTTCCAGCACATCTCAAAGATTTTCAATGGAGTCAACTGATTTGTGGGGCGCATAAAGTTGCTGAACCAAGGCTGGACCAACTAAAGCAACCCCAGATCATAACACTGGACCCACAGGATCGTCAGACCATATTACCGCCCTCACAGGCACCACGGACCATACAACAGCCCCCACAGAAAAACCAGATCATAACACTGGCTCCAAGGAACTGCAGATCATAACAGATCATATCCGATAACACCCAGATAACCCCATTTATTTTCACTGCCCCCACAGGCACTCCAGATCATAACACTGCCCCCCACAGGCACCCCAGATCATAACACTGCCCCAACAGGCACCTCAGATCATTCCATCACCTCCAAAGAACTCCAGGTCATAACATTGCCCCCATGGATTTGGGGACTTTTTGAGCCAAGCAGTGTTTATTCTTCTGCACAGAAGAGGGAGGAAGCACTGTAAACCAACTAGTTGTTACTCTAATGCAATCAAGCGTTGCTGGAAAAACATTGGGTAAAAATGCACAGATGGTACAGAATCATAGTACTTGCACAATGACACTTTATTTAAAATTGGAAAGAGATCTGAATCAGAGATCAAAAGGCAAATACAAGCACAATTCACAAAGCTAATACATCAGGATATGGATCTTCAATATTTACAAGTGCAATGAGATTAAATAATTTAGTCACATGGCTAAATGAGAGATCTTTATGTTTCTGAATTGAGCCCATGGTGTGCTATTTATTAAATTGATTTCCTTGTGTTACCTTTATTGAGGAACAGAAAATATGGGCGCTGATTGCATCAACTGCTTTTTGGAGCGGAGTAGCTAAATATACGATGTGATAGAGGACAGTGATGCTATACTAAATATGTTGAGCTTTATTGCAGTAGAACTAGTATATGACACGGATTTTGGATGATGGCAGCTTCAGGCAGAGGATATTAGGCTTATCTCAGCCAGATTCCGAGTGTTATGTCAGAATCCCTGTAAGCTCTGTCCATACGACGCAAGAATCAGAGACAATCATAATTGCACACACAAATTTGTAAATGTTCCCTTAGGGTCATCAGTCTATTGTAGAATGAGATAAGCATCCCTGGCTAAAGCAGATCTAAACCCAAACTGGATGACGTTTTGTTTGCTAAAACATTGGGTCCCATAAATAATTGCCTTTTTTACTTCTTTACATTTCACTTTTATTACTTTTTATATTTCAGTGCTACAGATCTTATCCAGACTTTTACAGTCACTTCCTGTCTGCATAAACTCGAGTTTAGACTGAGCACAATTATATATAACTTTTAGGTAAGTACCTGCAATGGTTAAACTGATTAGTTTCACGTTAATTTAGAACCTAATGGACCGGAAATGCCATATCAGCTGTTTTGATGTGTAGAGAATAGGGGAAAAACTTCTAATTGCTGAATAAACAAATCAGAAATAATCTGACAGATAAAATGGACAGTAGGAGCCAACTGTGACATGTGAAGCTCTTTCTAAGCAGGATATGACCTGACCAATGTGAGCAATATGGCTGTTTGCAATGACCTGACCAATGTGAGCAATAGGGAACTGTTTTTGCACAGTTGACATTACTATGGAACAGAGCCAGGTCAGATATCTAAATTGGTAATAAGGAGTTGGGGGTTGTTTATACTAGACTATAATTCCACTTTCAGAGATCAGCTTGGTACATTGACTGAAGCCAAATCTTCGACCTGAAACAACTTGACCAGGGATGTCTTAAAAATAAGTGGATTCCAGATTTGGCTCACGCACTAATTTTTAGAGGTACCATTAGACTTAAAAAATGTTTTGTAAAATAAACTAACATGCTAGCCTTGAAAAAGCACAGACACTCTGTAGCTCTACTATACAGGGAAAAATAAAAAACAAAAATGGCTACCTCCAGATACACACACTTTATCGTCCGTGTGTGCAATAGTAGAGCACCCCACCAATGTTTAAAAGTCCAAATGTTTATTTATCCCAACTATAGGTCAACATGCTTCAAGGCTACCATGCAAAAACCAACTGTGAACCAACTATGGAACAATCATTACCTTGCAGTTGATTGGTATGACCAATGTTCTAATTGGTAATTGTCCAGCCAGAACTACCAAAACACAGTATTCTACTCTGCTGATCGTTGGAGTGGGAATGGGGTTAACCACAAGACAGATCGGAGCTCCCAATCGAATGTGCCCATTCTTCTGATGTTACCAACATGTCCGATAAGTCCACGTCTGATCGAACACCCAAAAATCAGTTTACTGTTTGGCCCCTGAGTTCCTGTCTTATCCAAAAATTTTAGTAAATCATATTGGAAATTAAAATTGTTCACTAGATCTAAATTACAAGGTATTTCATTTATTCCAAACAATAATACAGTTCTCATGATGGAAACACTTGGAAGCCCCTAAAATGGTCAATTGATGGTCAATGCAAGAATATACAATCCATGCAGATTCTTACAGTGGAAATATACTTAAAATTCAAGCAATTTGAGCAGACTTAATGCAGAGACAAGTTAAGTTTTACAAAATCACCTTCCTATTCACAATCTTCTCCAGAAAATTCACTGAGCTGTGCATGCTTTTGGTGTACCTTGGTGAACTGGCCACACATGAATCATTCTGTACTGGCCAATCAAGATGGCCTAAGATCCAAACCTGGAAAAGGACCAGGTGAAATTATTGGAGTCACCATGGAATTTACCTCATCTTTAAGAATTGTTGTGCTCCATTTATCCTCTTTTTGGTTCTTGTTCCAAAATACCTCCTAATGAACCTGTTTATTTTATTCTACCCAACCTAACCATAGACTCCTTCAAGAGGAACTCAGAAATTTGGACCTGATTTATCAAAGCTCTTCAAGAATGGAGAAGATAGACTATCAAGGGGGAACTTGGGTGTCCCACCAATCCTGGAATGGATTTCTTACAAAGCACCTATTAGTTGGAAAAAACTTTTTTAATCCTGGACTAGATCTATTCAAGGTTGGCTGGGTCCTTCAGGTTCTCCCATGGTAGTCTATCTTCTCCCGTTTTGGAAAACTTTAATAAACCAGGCCCAATGATGGATCCACTTCCCCAAAAATGGAAACCATCTGAAACTCTCTAAAACCCAACAAAAGTCCTCACTTTCAAAAACAAATCAATGCCTTGGCTTAAGTTCTAAGTTATGTTCAATTAAAGTAAATAATGAGGAGAAAAAATAACATCAAATATTCCTCTTTAAAATTGCACATATATTCAAATTGAATATATAAACCCTGTACAATTCTTCTTGGATTTGATATTCCTTGAAATAGGGGTGCTTCACATTATTTCTTTTCTTCTTTGATTCATTTGAGTCTTCTCCTCCTGGGACTCTATAACAACACAGAATTACAAGTCTCAGTTAATCTCCAGCGTTATATTTATTTGTCACATTGTAATAAGCAATCTGTAGTAAACTTAAAAAAAATCCCTTGAAATTACATTTCTGCATTTAATTATTTTTCAGTCATCTGCTCCTTTTGCATTATTTATGTCGATCATATATATATTTCATGCCTTGTGAAAGTTTTAGTACTAGTTAGACTAGTTGTGACAAAGGCTGTCATATCTGGTAGATATTAAGTAGTCTCAGATCCATGTTAATCACTTCATTGTCATTCGTTACGCCACTGGCGACTGCCTGCAGGGCATAGTGGAAGTGGAGTATAATTATGGGTTAAAGTTCTGTAAAAAAAACACTTGGTTACATATAGGGTAATTTTTTTTTTCTAGACTATTTAGAATTTAAAGTGAACCTGTCATGCAAAAAAAGCTTGACTTAGAAAAGAATAAGATATATTGTATAGTCAATCATCCTTCCTGGTTTCCACTTCTATCTAAATCTAAAAATATTAACTGATGTTTCTGCCAATCACCTTGGTCTTTCACAATGGCTGGCTTCTCCATTGACTCCATTGGCTGGCTTCTACCGTTGCTAATGGTATAAGGGTTACTTTAAGAGCGTGAATCAATTTTTTTTATACTAGTTTTTACTTGGTTATCCTTCAAGGGTTCTTGTTTAGGAAGGATGGCCACACATCAAGAATCCCTGTGAGGTTCAAAACTTTATTGGCTTCAGGTAAACCAAGGTGACCACAGAACAAGCACACTCGTGTTTCGCCTCCAACTAAAGCTTTACCTGTGGGAAAATGCATCTGCATGCACCTGAGAAGGGATCACCTTGATTGAGCTTGATGGATTCATGGTGGGCTTGACGTGACCCTTAGTCAAGCCTACACCCACTTCTGATTTCAAACCTCTGTGTTTCAAAGTGTTTTAATGGGTATGTAACTCATAATCACAACCTATAATATCTTATATTCACACCTCTAAAGAGACAACTGTCCTTCTGCATTGTCACCCTGGTACATATGCTTTTTATTGAAACTTTACTTAAAACTTTAATAAAACAGGTATTTTGGAGAAAGAAGAAAGGGGGGTTTTGGTGCATAGTCAGTGTCAACATAGAGATCACGTAATGCAAAAGAAATTATACCACTATTGGTTTTATTCCTGTAATCTGTTACTAACAAATACAAACTGACTAATTATTGTATATACAAGAGCATCAATAATATGGAACAAGACGAAAAACTATTAGGTAGTGTGCTGAGTTCATGGAAAGGTGGAATCCTATTAACCCTACGCGTTTCACACACATGCATCTTTTGGGCATGTAGAAAGTATGGAGATCAAACGTCTATATGGAATGATATATTTCTGTTATGGATTATATAAACAGATAATGGTGGGTTAGGCCACAGAAAAAGATGAATGGAAATTTGTCAACATACATCGAGCAAGACTGGGGTTGGCCCAATGCTGCCCCAAGAAGAATATATAGCCATATAGCATGGAGAGCTCATAGAACAATTCATTTAACATAAATGCACCCTTGAACTACATTTTTGGCACATCTGCAACCGAACAATACAATCAGATTGTACAATGCATGCTCAGCCCTAACAATTAGAAGGCTTTTTGGGGTATTTAAAGGTTATTAGCAATACAGCACCTCAAGCTGTCTGTATTCAGGAAGAACTTTTACTTTGGAAGCATAAAAATGGGTGACAGGTTCCCTTTAATGATACAAGCTATCAAACAATGAAAAGTTTTTTTTTTTATCACAGTATTGATTGATTGTTTCAGCGGATGAGTGGGAGTGTTTGTGTTTCCAAAGAGAAATATCTGCACGTCCTCTCTGCCTCTTGACAACTGTAAAGATTGCTCAGTAAGTTGTTTTAACTGACGGAGAAACAATTATAGTACAATATCTCAGGTCATTTTCCTGCCGGACCAAAATCACCATCATTTGGAATGTAATCTTGGTAAATATTATTGGGACAAAGAAACTATTTTGTGCCACCACTCTTCCTGTATTTTTTTTGTTTTTTACAAATCTGCATTGCAGTACTGAAAAGAGACGTGATGGAGTCATGGGGGGGATCAATCCACATCCAAGAGACTCGCTAACATTCCACAATGCAACATAGCGCTAACAGACCGGTGTAAGATAATAATTTAGCATTGTGTATTTTCAATGCGTGCAGAGGTAAAGTTGTTAATGCATTGTGTACCTTAAAGTGGACCTGTCACCGAGAATATGTAAGCAGCCATTGCCAAACTGCTGTCATTTTGTACAAATTCAACAAAGTGCAGGAATTATTCTTTAGGTATTGTGGTCCATACTAACCTTATACAATCACACAAATACTGCAGTTTTGCCTGCTGCACATCCATGATGTGACTCTCCCATTCCACTACATTTTAAAGGTGCTCTATTACATTGAGATCTGTTGACTGTGGAGGTCATTTGAGTGCAGTGAACTCATTGTCATGGTCAAGGGATCTGAGATTGTGACATGGTGGGCTATCCTGCTGTAAGGGCCATCAGAAAATAGGTACAACCCACCTTAGTATTGTTGCTGACCATGTCCACGCCACAGTGGCCATGAAGAGATGAATATGGTCAGCAACAATACTAAGGTAGGCTGCAGCATTTGAACTCAGTGTTCCAAGAAAATTTCCCCCTACACCATTATTCCATCACCACCAGCCTAAACAGTAATTGTAGTGTCAGGTGCCTGTTTTTAACCAATAGTAACCCGGTGTGGTCTCCAGCTGTTGTACCCTATCTCCTTCAAGGTTCAAAATGCTCTTCTGCATTTCTAAGGTTTAATAAGTGGGTATTTAAAGCAGACCATTCACAATAAACTTTCACTTACAGTACCTTTATGTGTAAAATGCCCTCAATCTATCAACAAACTGAGCCCAGCGAGCTCCACGCTATCTTGGCTTTCCTCTTTTTCCTGGCGCTCACCATTCCATCCAACTGGGTTCTTTTTAAAGTCACCTGAACTTGCGCCACAAAGGTGCAACATTGAGCAATTTTTTTACATTACTGGAAAGCCCCTTGATGACGTATGCCCAATCTTGGGCTTGTGCAGAAAGAGCAGCGCAAAGCCTCCCAGGACATGTGCTCCAAGTTTCCCCTTCAGTCATTACTGGAGCTGAAGTAAAGACGGAAGGGGACAGGACCTCCCCTTTTATATAATTGTAAAAATGTAATGATAGTTCTGCTATTAGTTCCTGTTATAATCCAGTCTTATCTGATCTCCAATTAAATGCCAGCTTGGTACTCACTATATATTTGCCATACTCCCTTTGCATATTATAATTGTGATTTATGCATTTCTGACGAAGCAATAATAAATTATTGCGAAACGCATTTAGTGTTTTTTCTTTGAAGATACATTACACAGTGATGAACGAGTAGATTATGTAAACAATACAAGGTGGCAAGAATCTTCCAACTGCAGAACCGCCACATAGAGCACAATACTTGTATGGATTTATTGTGACTTGTTTTTTATGATGTATCTGTGTTTTAAATATGATTTTAAATAAAAATTGTCAACAATTTTAATTAATTTTTATACTGCTAGCTTAATGTTTCAAAAACAAATCCTTCACTTCATGGGAATATTTTGGTTTGCCCATTCTTCTTGTTTATATCTTAAGTTTCTGTTCCCTTTCTATTGGTTTAAAACAGTTTGGCAATTCTTCTCTAGGATTAACAAGACTTTTTCACCCAGAGAACTGCTCACTGGATATTTTTTTTCTGTAAGCAGGTACTGCCAAGCTCATTTAAGCTGGCAAACTAAATACTAAAGCTCCCGCTGTGAGCTGTCTATGCCACACACCCTGTGGATTTAACACTTGACCACCCTGCAAAAAAGATTTGGAACCTTTCTGCTAAGCAATCTCCGGTTTTCTCTAAAAATATAAGAACGAGGGCTATAACAGGCCACCTGTACATTTGTTGTGTCTGTCTACGTATGTTATCTGTCTCTACATTCCCTGAAGAAGCTAAAAAGCGAAACGCGTCAGTACCAAGATTTCTTTAATATAACATGGAATTTTGGTTTCTCTACATTCCTTACTTTATCCAGTTATGGTATTGATATGACAGGTGAACTCTTTTGAACTTTAAATCTTTGCTCCAACTTTTAAAATATATGAAATAATATATATACTAACTAGTAAATTCAACTGTACTGCGAAAAAACCTTCTGTTTTCTGTTAGAAACTTTCTGTAAACCCCAGAGAAGATTTTATGTCAAAATCCCAGCAGATCAGCAATTTGTCAAGTACTCGAACCAGCCTGCCTGGCACCAACAACCATGTCATGGTCAACGTCACTTAAATCATCTGTCCTGCCCATTTCTGATTAAATTTCAGCAATGTCTATAGGCCTGAATCACCCAGTTGCTGCCATGTGATTAGTTTTACATTAACAAGAACAGATAATGAACAGCTATTAAAGAGATCAGTAAGAGAATACATATAATATATGATATCTACAATAGAATATAATCACTCCAATGTCGAATTTCGTCCTCCTATTCAACATACAGGTATTGTCATTGCAATCACTTCCTAAGCCTCATTTACATGCCGACCTGGCATGTGAAATTAATATCACACGGAAGACAAACAGCAGGTTGTTTATTGATCGGTGGTGCTATCGATTTGCAACCACTAATCTATTAACACGTTTTAAATGATTTTTCCAAAGCTATCAAGCGTCAGCTGATGGAGGCACCTCGGTGAATACGTGTTGGTTTAGATACTGACCAAACATGATCTATTGAAGGCTCTCACCGTATCACATGCAAGGCACAGCGGGGAATATTATTTTACATGTCTGTAAGTAGCATTAGGTAAGGTGGGGGAATGCACAGATAAAGTTCTGCTTAGCGTGCTGCTGTCAATGGGAAAGGATAATAAGGCTTGTTCTGTAAAGGGAAACAGAAATGGCTTCATCAATTTCAAAATGGCATTGATTGTCAGTGCTAATCCATTAATGTATTTTTAAGTCATCGAAACAGGCAAAAGAAGGCAAGAAAGTTGAAGTCGATTTTTTTAAAGAATACCTATAATTTTTTTTTATATAGTCCTATGAAACGTTTAGTTTCATTCAGCTTAATTTGTTTAAGTGCATCAAATAAAGAGGTGTGAAAAGTCTCATAGTTTGTTTTATATCGAAAGCAGCAACATTCCTAGTAGAAAAGCCTTTCCACTGCCAGCAATTGCAAAATTGACATTTATTCAAAATATTACAGAAGGTGATGGGAAATCCGATAATTTTAACACAAAAAGAAATAGTGAGGGAATCATCTAATATAGATACTCGTTATGGTGACAATCGTCAAAAATAGAATATTTTTGGAGAGATCTCCTAATACATCTTGTTCCTCCCTGGAAGCAATGGAAAATCATTCTAACCAAGCACAGACAACAAAAAAGTAAAATAAATTAAATAAAATGTTTTAGCTATACATTTATGTTAAAGTGACAGGCGCAAATGTGAATAAATCTAAATGATACGGAAAATAATAAGAAATCCAAAATGTTATAGTTTGAAAAGGGATAGAAAGAAAATCAAGCAGGGGGCTTAGGCACCTCTTATTGAAATTAAAATACATTAAAATACAAACGTATGTATTGTAATATTGCATTAAAAGTTATATGGATGTGATTACATCTAAATAAAAAAATAAGTAAAATGAAGAGAAATTCTAAATGTTATAAATAAAAAAAAGATGGGAAACTATTCTATCAGTGACAGTTGTCAATTATGGAATACTCTTCTTTTTCAGAAAGATCTCCTATTACATTGTAAACTAATCAGACACTAATAGCAAAAATCAAATAGATTTAAAAAAATAAAAAGCGGGCGTAGCATCTGCTACCATATCAGAAAAACATGTACATTTAAAAAATATGTGATTTCACCTTGAAGAGGAAAAAACAATATTATTTTTTTAAAAAGTTGGAAATGGAAAGTTTTAGATTGCTATATTTTTTTTTCACATTTTATTTTCTCAGTTTTTTAAAATTTTTAGCAACTGCAAAATAAAAAAAATGAAAAAAACATGCCTGGTGTCTGTTCCTTTTTGTTCTATTAGGCCAAAGCAGGTGTAAAACAGAAAAAAACATAATAAATCAATAATTCCTCGCATTTGGTATATGCTACTAGTAATTAGCACAAGAGATGGTCACCAACAACAATTTTTTTAGGGTATCATAGGCTGTGGTTCTCCAATACTAAAAAAGACCTTCTAATTTTTGCTTGATTATAAAATTTGATTTCAGCAAATTATCATTTTAAAACTTTTTTTTTTTTGCCTAAATTGCAGTTCTGATTTAACTAGAATGTGATTGTCTTACAAGTGTGCAGAAACAAAGCCACCTCAACTATCTGCAAAAGTTTTCTTCTTTTTGTAATTAAACACACGGTGTGATAGACCATAAAATATACTGTTTGTGTTTCTTATTGTACTGCTCCATTTGAGGGAAATATTAGGAGCTGTTAATCTATAATTAAATGCGCACTGAAGAGATAAATGAGCTGTTATTTATTTGCACCGCTACTTGGGATTCACAGCACCAGTAAAAGAAAAAAAAAATGGTGCCATTTCCCTGAAAAGTCATCAACCTGCAAAAATAAGTTTGTAGCACAAGAGGAGAGAAAACTTCTAGAGTCAAATAATTAAAAAGTAGAAGAAAATAATGGATCTGATTTGCAATTTTAAATAAAGTAAGGCGGGGAGAAATCTCTTTTTTTATTGATTATAAAAGTATAATTAGAGTTATAAGTTGCTGAAATCATGAAGATAAAATGGAATTAAATATTGCTATGATGTTTTGAAAAGCAACATGAAGGAATGTTAATTTGGCACTTCATTACAGTGAGAAACATCAGATACAGCATTGTGTTTCTGATTTAAAATTGTCTTTTCATTTGTCTTTACAGTTTGTACTATTAATTCCTTCCTTTCCTTCCTTTTCCATCATTCCTTTCCTTTTCTTCATTCCTTTCCATTCCTTCATTCCTTTCCTTTGTTCCTTTCATCTCTTTCCTTTATTTCCCTTCATTCTTTCTGTTCTTTTCCTTTCCTTCATTCCTTTCTCTTACATTTACCTAATTGCTTCCCTTCCTTCCTATTTGTTCCTTACTTATCCTATCTTTCCTACTTTCCATGGATAACACTAGTGTTGTTCCAATTTGCTTTTATTTGGTCAGGCAGCACGGTGGCTCAGTGGTTAGCACTGTTGGGTCCTAGGTTGGAATCCCAGCAAGAACACTATCTGCATGGAGTTTGCAGATTCTCCCCGTGTCTGCATGGGTTTCCTCCCATATCCCAAAAACATGCAGTTAGGTTAATTGGCTTCCCCCTAAAAAAACTGACCTTAGACTACATTAATGACATATGACTATAGAAGGGACATTAGGTTGTGAGCTCCTTTGAGGGACAGCTGGTGACATGACTATGGACTTTGTACAGCGCTGTGTAATATGATGGTGCTATATAAATCCTGTATAGTAAGAATAATAATGTCTACCTGAGATCCGAACATATCCTAAAATCTGCATTCATAAATCTGCTGGCTGCTGCGTACACTGAACTTACTGAGCACCACTCACTGTAATGAATGATCCTAAGCTCGTTGTTGAAGTATGTGATAGTGAGCATTCTTATTGGCTGGGGAGTTGGAGTCATGAGGGTGGTTCAACTTTTAAAACCTGCCATCCAATGAGAATCCTCATCACTGCTTGTAATCACTTGTATGCCCTGAAATATAAGGCAGTGGGTATTCTCTGGTTAGAGAGAGCTGTCCCACCCTAAAAGTCATCAATGGGAATGATAGCCACCATATACAGTATACAACATACATACACTAAATGTTTACAACCCATTGTATAAAGTGGTTACAAATGATGGTAAACCAGTTGGTAATGTACAAAGCAGGCAATGACTGCCCTCTGTGTACTATGAGGGAGTCGGAGTTGGCTTCAATAAGAGGCTTCCATTCGATTTTAACCAAACACAACATTTCGGGTTTATTAAAGCTCTTTAAAACTGGAATGGGATCTGGACCAGGGATGAAAACATTTGCCAACTAATAGCTGGATCACCCGGTTCTCCCCTGTTAGCCAGTATTGGAGAGCTTTCATAAACCTTGGCCCATTATGTGTGTAAAATATGAATTAAATTGGCCAAAAGCCATTATGGTTGACCTTGTTGTCACCGGGCAGCATCTTAAGAGAAATTCCCCCAAACTATTCCGAATTAAAATTTTGGATAGACACTCCTTTTAAATGAATTATTATGGGAGATTTTACGCTGTACACAGACAGAAACAGGAAGAATAAAATATTATATTTTTTTTTTTTTTTACCACTGTGCTAATTTCTATTTTTTCTATGCAGTCCTAATACATGCAGCTCACATTACAGAGATTTTGAGCATTTTCTACAAATGCTCTCATAATGAACCATGACATTTCAGTGTTCAGTAAAAGAAAGTCTAATTTATCAAATCTCTCCGCTGTGGCCGTTTTTGCAGATGCAGGTGTACAGGAATCTGATTTGGGATCAAATTTGCATTATTTATATCTGTTACCGAGCTTGCTAGCAATGCATCTTGGGATTTCTAATAAATTTCACCAGGGAAGCCATTAGGGGTCTACTGGGCTGAGTTTTAATGTAGCTATTACTGATGCTAATTTGCATGCTGAATTATAATTGTGACGCATATGTAGCAGAATTAGGGAATACAAATTATTGCACAGGAAAAGATGGTTGGGAAGCGCACCTGTCGCTTTGTAGAAAGGTTTTTTTCTATTCTGACCTTGACATTTTGCAGGTGTGTGCTCAGGCACGGTGCTGCTTAGGAATAAGTGGACCTACACTGAGATTTGATGTAAGTCACCATTGCTGACCTGGTTATAAAAATGTGGCTTCCCTGGTCTGGGTTATGATCCTTTATCATTATTATCTTTAATGATTTATTTATTATTTAGCACGCACATATTACACAGCGCTATACAATCTATTGTCCCTACCATAGTCATATGTCATGAGCACAGTCTAGGGCCAGGTTTGGGGAACATTCATTTATTCTAACTGCATGCTTTTCCTATGAGGGAGGAAGTCCCAGAAGCAACTCATGAGACCACAAGAAGAACATGGAAACCTCACGCAGACAGTGTTCTGGCCAGAATTCGGATCTGAGATATCAGTGCTGCTAAGGCCAAAGTGCTAAAAACTTAGCCACCATGTGATCCGCTGCCTTTTTTTTTTTTTAACTAAAAAAAAACTGTAAACAAACGGGCAGTTGGCAATTGTTCTTTGGACAGCAATAGGGAAAGTGATTCCCGCTCTCCCGCCTAATTATGAGGGGTTTGTAGTTTAGTGTGATTTGGCTTGTGTAGTGGTGAGGTCCTTGAGGACTGTATGTCTTTGGTGGTATTCTGATTCTATTGATTCTAAGGTGAAATGGAAGCCAATGAAGAGAACTACAAAGAGAGCAGCGGAAGAGGAGGGAAGGATGGATGAGTCTGGCTGCACCATTCATAATAGATTGTAAAGGAGAGAGTCGGGTTAGTGGAATACCAGAGAGGAGGAGGTTACAGTAGTCCAGACGAGAGATGATAAGAACGTGTACAAGGAGTTTGGTGGTCTCAGGGGACAAGTAGGGCCAGATTTTAGAGATGTTGCGTAGGTGAAAGTTACAGGACCTGGAAGTGTTCTGTATTTGGGGGGTAAATGAAAGAGCAGAGTCAATGGTGACCCCAAGACAACGTGCCTGAGGGGAGGGCCGAATAACAGTGTTATAACAGTTAGGAATATGTCAGGGGGGGGATTTGGAATTTGAGGGGGGAAGATGATTATATCTTGTTTCACAAGGTAATTCAGAAAACACCTGCAGGATGGGTAACAGGGTCTTGTATGGGGGTAATTGTTGCCCAGAAAAAGGTTTTAGTAACAATACCTACTCCTTTAGTGGCGTAGCCCACTATAGTCAATGCATTGTGAAAACAACCAGCAATGCTTTCCCTGTAAAGGAAAATGTGATTTAGTTTTCTTCAATTTAGGGGAATATCAAGTTATCGGCCACAAGCAAACTTTGAAAAACTATTTTACACAGGAAAAGTCTCTTCCGACAATCAGAAAGTCACAAATGACATCCCATATAACTTCTATATATTGGGTCTGGAGGAGAGGACTGATCATTCATTTGGCCAATCACCGCCTTCCTTTCTTGTCTCTTTCTCTTCCTTAATATACATATTAATAACTCCACACAGACTGAACAGTAATAACTTATCTCCTGAGTCTGTGATCATAAAAATTCCCTTTATTTATAAAATCTTCCAGCTTCATTGCAGCAGCGCCAGATGTTGAATTACAAAGAGCTATAAAATGGTTCTCACAGGGGTTTAATTAATGGTGGTTCATCTCCGTACTCCCTCACAAGTCTCTCTTAGCTGATCGCTGCTATAACTGAGGCTCAAGGACAACAAATTCAACTTCTCAGTCACCCAAATGTCTGCGTCACCTTACTAACCCATTCAGGTCTGGGGGATGGAAACCTAAAATTTGGTGTGTGCTGGAGAACAATACTTCTGTAACCTCCTCACATTCCAAACGGATCAAATATTGGCAGATTCTTCTTTTTATAATTCAATTTATGATTTTATTGGACCAAAAGGATCAATAAACAGAAAATATGAACAATTACACTTCTAGCTTGTTGTATGTATATCATTCTTGTATGTGCAGCATTTTATATGTATATCATGACTGGGGAAGTAAGAGCTCTTTTCCCTAACACCCTAACACATCCCCCTTTCCTTTTAACCCCTTTACCTTGTAAATATTGACATTACACCCGGGGGTATGGTGAATATGGCCTTTACGGACGTTTAATAATTACAACTTGTTAAATCCAATAACTTAAATACACCTTAACAGTTTGTTACACACCAACATTAACCAAACGTTAAGAATCACAACAGACACCCAGGTGGCAGGTCCTCACCCTACTTTAACCCTTTTCTTTTTTTCCTTTACTAATTGATAAATCTGTCACGTGCTCCCAGGCGCCATTACACAGCCTCAGGAACTATAAATAAATCCCACAACCAACTATATAATAAACCCTCTAAACCAGCGTGGCTACCCCATACCGTAGATGGCTCTCCACACCAACATTTTACAACACACCTTCCCAGAACACACTGCCCCTCGAGGACCTCACACCGCCCACCCAGGCCACAAAAAACCTTCTCCCCCACAGCCCAAAAACAAAAGTGGTGGGAGGGTGGGAATCTCTTCCCTGCTCTGATAAACTTGTGACACCCCCATCTTTTTACAGTCCCCTATATAGGTTCCATATTGCCCACCCATTGTTTTTAATTTATGATCTATCACTAACCAACTGACCCTGCCATACCCTTTTATAACTACCACCCCCACCCTTTGGGCTTCCCTCCTCGTCACGTTGGCCCCCGCCTAGCTCCCCTTCTCGCCGGCTTAAGGGCCTCTCTTTCTTGTATGCCCAGCATGTTGTATGTATATCATTCTCGTATGCCCAGTCCGCTGTATGTATATTATCCTTGTATGCCCAGAATGTTGTACGTATATCATTATTGCATGCCAAGCATGTTGTACGTATTCAGCAATTGTATGTACACCTTTCTTGAACACTCAGTATGCTATATGTATTTCATTTTTGCATGCCCAGCACTATTCTTCAGGGATCTGCATGTTGCATTTACACCATTATTGAAGTCTCAGCACATTGAATGTACACCATAGTGGTATGTTCAGTATTTGTATTTACATAATTTTTTAACATGCTGTTTGCTCACCATTCCTGTATGTTGCAGTTTGTACACCAATATTGCAGTTTCAGCATATTGTATGCATATCATTCTAGCACACCCAGCCTGTTCTATCTACACTATTCTTGTACATTAATTTTGTCATATTTGCACCATTACTGCACACTCAGTATATTGTACTTTCACTATTCTTGTTTTGTTCTTTGTGTTACTTGTACACAATTTTTGCACTTCCTGCACATAGTATGTATACAATTTTAAAAATGAGTTATTGCAAATATTTCTTATTTTCTCACACCAGTCATCTGTAGGTTCCTAATGTACACAATGCTGATGTATAACTAAAAAGCAAGTGTGTGCATATTTAAATTTCTTAAATTTCAGAAAATATCAAACGGATCCATGTTATGTATTGTTGGCAATAGATTTATTAAAGTATGGCATGGTGTGTCAATGATGAAGATCAATGGTGTCAGTTAAACTGACTTAAGAGGCACAAATTGCTCAAGGAACACCTAGCAACTTATAGAGAATCTCTGGTTGAGAAGCTTTGCTCTAGAGGAAAGGGTTTAATGTTTTTGGATGTCCTCCAGCCAGGTGGCTCTGGTTTGCTGTAGTTCCTAAAGCACATTGACAGAAGCTCACAGTGTGCAGTAAAATAGGAGTAAGCAATTTCATTCCAGGAAGGAATCCTGTACAGCTGGAGTGCAGATTTAGCAATACTCCCTCCATATAATAGGGAAGGGGAGTGCTTTGGTCAATCAGTCATATTTAGATTTTACAAAGACTTCCTATCTCCATTATAAATTCCATAAATGAAGCATTTGGACTTTACACTCCCATCCCGTCTTTGAGTTCTGAGCGAAACATCTTGGGAAATGTCATTCTCTTAATGTGTTTAACTTTATAGAGTCAGCATTCTAGGGCAGCATATGTCAGTTCATCTGGGGAATTGAAAACTTACTGGAGAAGCACAATCCACTTAGTCTTTAGATAATAGCATTGCCAGATTAAATACGTCTGTAGGTAGCCGAGGCAACTAGGAAAGAATTAAAGACCTTTTTATGTTGTTTTTTTTTTTTTTTGGGAGTGATGTGCGAGGGCCTAATTAACATCCACAAGTAATTAGAGCCGTTTCAGAGTTTAACTGTTTCGGCGGTGACAGCGTTGTTCATAACGCTCCACAACGAGAACATTATTTAATGCGCCGGGTGCTAGAACACTGTTCCTCGGGCTAGAACAATGGGTCATGCTGATATTGGTTACGCTGCATTCGCCACCCGCAGGCGGCGGGCCAGTGCTCTCCAAACGTTTGTTAATTTCCAGCAATGAGAGAACTGGTGGGATTAAATCTTCACACTGCCCTTAGATACAAAATAATAAGATAAAGCCGAGCCGACGGTTTGGTTGGCTGAAGCTTCTAATCATTAGATAGCGGGTAATCAAGACTAATTGCTGGGCTTTGAGCGGACCGCGGCTCTCTTTTTTGTATTTCTGGCCCCGCTCAGATGAAGGAATATAAATACTTATTATTGGAGCCTATTAAATGGGGACAAATATCCCTGAGGTGCAAGCTGTTCCTCCATTAAATAATTAAAATTATTTTATAGAGAAAGAAAGACTTTACAGCTCTGGGGAAGTCACAGGATAAACAGGAAATTTAATGTAACCAAACACACACAAAAATACATAATAAACAGCACAAAGCAACGTTGTTTAGATCTCTATATAATAACACTGATGTGAATCCAATCACTACAATTTTCTTGAAAGGATTACCATGTATAGGCAAAATTTTAGGAAGAACAGGAAGGATTTTAAAGCCTCCAGGGTCAGATTTTGGTGTCTGTGTACCTTGGGGTGAACGTTCCTTCATTCCCTGTCCCAAAGACACAACAAAAAGTTAGAATACATGCATTTTCACAACTTTTACACTGGAGTTACACATTTCCCAAATAGATTGCATTTTTCATAGATTCATACTTTTTTGGTTTAAAATCAAACTACAGCCTTACCATATCTTCTTGATTTATTGTTTTCACCCTGCTTCCCTAAATATGAATATGTTCTCATAATCATTTTTTGTATAACTGTTCCCCACCAATTCACTGGTGCTCTTGCACAGATGTTTTCTGTAGGCTGCTGTGGTGCTGTGTTGCAGAAGGTGGCTGGTGATTCTCCATAGCAATGTTATGGATAATATATTAACTAAAACCTTTGTTTTGACCACAACCCCCTTCCAGCCCCCCTGGGTTTAATATATATATATATTGAGACACCAAGGCAGGATTGGAGGTGAAAGGGAGATATATTTGCCCAGGATTCCTATTTTATGTGAGGTATATTTGCCCAAGATTCCTCTACTGTGTGAAGTACCAGGTGGAAGACTCTCACCTGTGAGATAATTAATGAGGAAGCACTGAGGGTGGGGATATAACATACAGCCAGGAGCTCAGTGAGGAGCTTGGCTTGGAGAGACACAGACAGGGGTCTGTGCGAGGTCAGCTTGGCTTGGAGAGACACAGACAGGGGTCTGTGTGAGTTCAGCTCTGTTTGGAGACACAGACAGGGGGCTGTGTGAGTTCAGCTCTGTTTGGAGACACAGACAGGGGTCTGTGTGAGTTCAGCTCTGTTTGGAGACACAGACAGATGGACTGTGTGAGTGAGCTCGGGTGAGAGACTCAGAAAGTCGGTCTGGGTGAGTGAGCTCAAAAGTGAGTAGAAGGTTGCTGAAAGCTTGGTTTTGAGCTGACAGGGAGAAGCCCTCCAGCTAATAGACAGGGATGTCTTGATGTATAGTAAGTGCTAGACAGGCAAGGTTTTCTTTTGCTGTTTTGTTATTTTATCTGCAACCTTCAATAAACCTGGCTGCAAGCCAGCTTAAGGCTGATACCTTGGTGGGTGATCTGAGTTGGACGAACCAGACAAGTGACCCCAGCAAAGGCGATCCTGAGCGTAACCCCTCACAATATATATATATATATATATATATATATATATATATATATATATATATAAATATATATATATATATCTATAACTAGTAAACTTTTTATAAGGGCAAGGGGACATAAAAAGCTAGAACATTCTAGTTTAGGAAAAGTTTTTCCAGCCACCCATCCCTCGAGGGCTGTCTGTATGGAGGAGGGGAAAGTCATGTGTATGTGCTTGGAGGCAGTTGGGGTCTTAGAGGGCAAGGGTCCTTGTCAAGGTTTATGGTAGGTAAGGTGAACCATTGTGGTGTGGTCCACCTTGGGAGTAAATAAATTGGTAGTTTGTTGACTTTGACTTTTCAGGACCTGCAGCCTTGTGGGGGTCCTGGTGTAAAATGGAGTTTGTTATTGTATACAGGGGTAAATGTTATATTCAGAATATTGTTCTTTGGGATCTGAATTTTGTTGTTTTTAAGGTATCTGATGAGAATCTGACGTGTGTACAGTACCCATCGTCTGTCATTCATGAAGGGGAAGAGGACGAGGTCTTATCTACTTTAGGCCATGATGCTGGCTGGCATGCCAAAAAATACTGCCATGTATGAGGCAGAAAGGAATTTGATGTTGATGTAGCTTCCTTAGTAGGCGTAAGATAAACGCCTCAATGGCTAAGCACCTCCATCCAACTTCCTAATGGCTATCTCAGCAGGGCCCAGAGGAGGGAGGCCGCCCAATATGCATAGTATGTAAGTATTGCTCCTTCTAATTAAATATACATTAGTGATTCAACAGACCTGACTTCCTATTTACATTTAATCATAATGACTCCACTATGGATTTGTGCGCCAGCTTTCTGTTTGCAAATAATTTACCATAGAGTTGTGGATAATAACACCCACACTGGACAAGGTGTCTCAGACCTGAAATATTTAAGTTAAAAATACTTTGATTGCAAAAGTGTTGATTAATTAATAATGTTTCTGAAAGCCATGTGGATTATGTGTTATACTTTTTTAATTGTTATCTTTACCAGCTGTGTATAACGATTAAATATGTTGTATCTGGAGAGTAGTGATATCATTACTCACCTGCAGTGAGTTTGGGGGTTAATCTACTACTTCCTTGAAATGAATTGGAAAGACAGTGAATGGTACTGGTATCACTCACTGGCAAATGTGCAGATGCTGGTTCTTTAAGAGTGTCAAGGTAGCTATGGGTGCCAAACAGAATTTAGAGGCCTTTAAAGTGGACCTATGACCACATTTTTACCATGTATAAATTTTTTATACAATAAAAAATGATGTTATTTTTTTTTCTAACTTTCCTTCTTCCCTTTCTTACCTTACCTTCAATCTCTACTGCTGAAGAAGAAACCCACAGCCTCCTGGGATAAGTATGTCACATATTCCAGGATGCTGTGTGCTGCTCCTTTGTGCAGACCTGAGATCGGGCATCCACCATAAGGGGCTTTCCTGGAATGATGATCTTTCACATGCGCAATGAAATTTTTACAATTTCAGGAAGATGCTTCACCCGATCTCGCGTCTGCACAGTGCAAAATCAATTGACTTGAAAAGAAGTTGGAAGAAAGAAGATGGCCATCCCCCTTGTTGCAACCTGCAGCAACCTTTGTGGTATAATCTCTTCCAGGTTCAAAAAAGAAAAAAGAAAGCTTAAGGTGGAAAAAGGCCAAGTTGTCCATCAAGTCTACTCTCTTTTTTCATGTAAAGGTTCTTTTTTCCCTAGGGTAGACTGTAGACTCTAATCCTACAATTCTGTGATGGTCAACCAACTCTAAAGATGTATTTGTAACACACATTGATTCATTTTTCATGTGTTGCTGTTCTCATCAATGAGCCTTTCAACATGGGTCAACAAAGGACATAGCAAAATGAGTAGCTAAACACATAATCCAAGGGTGCAAACTGGGGACCTCCAGTAGGTAGGCTGTGACCTTACAGTTTTTTTTACTAGAAACATGGTGGGGAACAGTGGCGTAACTAATATGCCATGATGAATATATCTCTTAGGGACAATTTCAAAAATTCACACCTATGTTCATGTTAGTGAAGTTGTATTAAAGCAACCTTTTTAGTGTCTTAACACATTCACTTACACATCTGAGTCTGTCTAAAGCAGTTATTTACCATGCACAATGCATTCATGTGTGTCCATTGTGGAATGTTGTGGATGGTGCATTTATTCACAGAGTTTTATGAACTTTTGGAGGGCAAGCAGAATGAATGACAATGTACCTATACAGCACATTATGGAGCAGATAAACAAACATAGGTATAAATCTGACCCAATGTTGTGTTAAAAGTGTTGGATGCAATGGTCAGTGTCCACAATGGCATTCTGGTTTTTGGCACCTGCCAGATTAAGCCATTGGCAAGGTCAAATAATACATTATTTTAAGCATAACCTTGGAAAGCCAACAAGTATATTGAACACCTGTCAATGCGAAGCACCTCTTTGAGCAAAAATATTAGTACTGCCTTAGTCATACCAAAATGCAGCTAGTGTATACCTGTCATGCACCTCTTAACCAGATGCACCAGATCTGAATGAATGCCAAATAGCTGAATCATCTGTCAGCTTCATATATTACCCACACGTTCAGGCCTTTCTGTCAGAGTGCTTGACTCTCTTGCCAAGGACATAACAATGTCTGCTTGCGTTAGGGGGAGAGAAGGAGACGGCAATATAAAACATGATAAAGATGTTTTCATAACTATTGGCATTGCTCATTTTTTTAATATACGGGTAGGGAACCATCATATGTCAACACAATAAAAGAAAATAATGATTTAAGGTTGCTATAAATGCGTTATCAGATTTTGAAGATATATTCATGTTTGTCAAATTGCATCCAGATAATTCTCCATCTCTATAACTCTCCATCTAATATTATTTCAATTATTGCTTCACCTGTTTTTTCAAGTGAGACCAAACAATAAAGTTTTAGTGATAAAAGTAATATTAACAGCTAAAGGTTCAAAAAAACAAGTTTTGAAAGCAACAAAAGGTTATGACCTAAAACTCAACTCTGAGCTAGGCCACCAGTCAGCTATGCACCCTCAACCCCATGAAGCTCATTCTCCCCTCCTCTTTCCCACCTAATACTATGTTTCCTTCTGTTATGCTTATCCCACCTTTCTCAGCTTTTCCACCAGGGCCATTTCACAATTGTGCTTGACTACAATATTCTATCGCAAGCTTAACTGCACTCCTAACCATTCTCGCTTGGTTTATGCATTTGCACTCCATTGTGGCTGCAGTTGTGGTTGCAGTGGATCACTGTGTGGTTACTAAAAGCAACAAGTCACTGTTGACCATGGGACTCTAGAGAAGGAACCATACTACAACCACAAGGGCAACACATGTAAAAGTTTTAACCTGTGCTGCAGTTTGCCATGTGCCTGGGAGAGGCTAATTGCAAAGTTTTCCACCACAAGTATGAAAGGGGCTTTAGTCTTTAGGTAGGTTATTTTACCTGCTGAGCCAGGAGTAGAAGGTTCTCCAAATGCAAAAGTGGGAATTCCATGATGACATCAGCATTGTTCTTTATATTAATAAACTGTACATCAACGGCACCAATGTAGTGCTTTTGACAATTTGCATTCAGAATATATGCACATAATATGCGTCATTTAACCTAGAAGACCGAGAACAGCTTGTGGAGGTAATACTGCATGGGAAAACTCTAAAATTTTTGCCAACAAAGCTCTTTTTGGTGTTTTTAAAAGGGCTGGGGGGGTCTTAGGAGGAAACAAAGTGTAGCACTCTCTTTAATTCATAATAAAACCAAGGCTTATTGTGCAACCTATTGTACAAATATGAAAATAGTTCAGCCATTACAACAGTAAATATTATATCTTCGCCAGGTATAGAAGGATAAAAAAAATGCAGAATTTCAGCATAATTGGTGAATCTTTTTTATAAATACACCACTAAGAGTTTTCACAGCTGCCATCTACATATTGATAAGAAATCCAATAGGGAAAATAGTATGTAGAATAAAAACAGCAAGTTGTGACACACAAAATTAAGAAACAAAATGTCAAGGAAGACAAGAACAGAGATGGGAATTATGACTGTTGATGTATTCAAGTCATATATAAATCCGGGGTAGACTCAACCCACCAGGCTCACCTTATAACCATTATTCTACTTTAGCGTAGTGGACTAACCCTTTAACAACACATGATGATCTTAATAAGAAACGTTTTGGTAAAATGAGGTGTTCATGGTCTGTTACCATTAAGTCTTGGTTACTGATCCACGATTACAGATCATGGATGTCCTATCAAAGCACATTGTGGGAGGATTTTTCATATACTGTAGCTTCTGATGATGAAAGCAATGTGATTAAACACACAGCTAGATCATCAATAAAGGCTATCTGACATAACCACTAGCTTTGCTCATTCCAAAGTTTTGCACTCCTTGTAGTGATGTTTTTAGGTCTGCACAGAGCCAGGATGTCTGCACAGAACAAAGCTTCTCTAAGCATGTCCCCTCCTAAATGTAGCACAGCAAATGCATTGTCCTGTTTTACTCTGTCTGATTGGAAAAAGAAAATGCCAATTTGCATTCTGTTTGAACATAGGCTGACGTTTTCAGTTTTAGGATAGGTAAAAGTTACAGAATTTAAATAAAAGAGACTTCTCATCCAAGGAAAAATGTATAATGAAAGGTTTAGGCTAACCAAAAAATGAAATCTTGACATTTTGAAGGCTGGAAAGCCTAACCAGCTCAAAGTTTTTATTAACTTTTGAGGGGGCTTTAATGGTGAGATCTCTATACTGAGCTCTGGGATCTTTAATGGTGAGATCTCTGCACCATGTGTCACGCTTGGGGGTACGTTGCCACTAGGGGGCACTATGGCTTGCACAGAAATGGTGTGAGCCCTGAGAAGGGTAACCAGGTCTTCTCCAGAGCCTCTAGTGGTGAGAATGTTGCGCTGCTGGTTACCGCCAGGTTCCGGTCCTTGGGCACACCAGAGTGGACAGGAAGATACACAGTACCAAATCATTAAGCAAAAGAATTGTTAAGGAAGGCCAGGGTCAATGCAAACAGGGTCCACTAGAGAAACAGGAAACACAGGAGACACTGGAAGCTACAGGAGGCACGGGTGACACAGAAGACACAAGGATACTGCAGACACTGAAGAACACTGAAACTGCACAAGGTAAAAACAGGGAAACACCAGACTGGGAAATAAGTGGTTAACACATGATCTGGACAGGGAGAGCACTGAATTAACCTACAGCTGTGGAGGAAACACTCAGCAGAGCTAGGGGGCTCAGCACTAGTGGAGACATGGTACATGAACGCTGAGTGCTGTGTCTGAGCAACTGTAGCAAAATAGCCAGGGATGATTAAGAAGCTATTTCCTGATTGGCTGGCAGGATGGGCGAAACTGATAAAACTTGGTAGAGCAGGCACGCCCAGGGTCAGTACTGCCCACATGCGCAGGAAAGAGGCTTCTGTGCTTTAGCAAGGAAGAAGTAAGTGTGACATCAAGCTTTTGGGTCTTTAATGGTGAGATTTCTGCATCAAGTTTTGGGGTCCTTGCAGGTAAGATCTCTGTACTGAGCTCGGGGGTCTTTAATGGTGAGAGCTCTGCGCTGAGCTCTTGAATTTTTAATGATGGGATCTCTGCACTAAGCTCCTGGGTATATACACTGACTGTGCCCACTGTATTTTGGAAAAGGTAACTGGAGGAGTTGGGACACCTAAAATTCACAGGACAGGAGCAGAATATGGAAGATCCATTGGTAAATTCTAAACATAAAAGATGCCAGGGGCTGACTCAGTAGGCTACATGTATAATTAAAATAAAACTTTTTGGGTAATCATTAATACATCATACTATGTTTTTTCATTATGCACACAGCATGACTACCGGGATTTGACCTGGTATTAGTCCATTGCAGTCCCTGTACAATCAATTTATGTGCTCTTTAGAAATGTGCTGGAAGGAGAGACCTGAATAACCAAGAGCTGAGCTCATCACTGTGCTGCTCCTGCTTTTACTATCTATTTACATGCAGAGTATTGGTAGGATGCCCTGGGTTCAGAGAAGATAGGGTAAAGGATACGGGCCATCGGACTAAGGGCGTCAGAAACAAGTACCTAAGAAGATTATTAAATCTGCAGTTCTAATAATTTTAATTCTATTTTTTCTGATGTTCCTCTTTAATAATATTTTACACAGAACCATCAAAAAATGGCAGCGTCTTTCGTGAACATAACAAGAAGAAGGAACTGTCAGCCCTCTATTGTTTTGCACAGTGCTGTCAGTCAACAATATGAGCATGCTTACTGGAGAAATGAGTGATGGCCTCTTGTGTATTTTCCTTTTTTGTTCATTTGTTTTACCTGACAAGCTTTGGCCTGAAAGGTGAGGAAATTCAGGTGAGGCAAACTCCCCTAATGCTAAAAGATAAAGTGAATAGGTTTGTGGGCTTGTTTAGACTACATAGCTGGGGAAAGTACTTATTGTGGAATAATGATGTTGTGGAACAGGAGAACAAATGATCAATCCCAAATGGGAAATGTTGGTATTAAACTCATTTTTAATTTTAGCTTGTATAGTTACTCTGGCTCCTTCTATTGCATTGAAAACCCTGCCCTGGGCTTATAGTGATGGTGCTGGTCTGCTGGGACCCAAATAAATGAATTTGGGGGGCACCATCCTTCTGAAGCAGTAATTCTTAAACCAATGCGAGCATGACTACAATGGCCTCCTGCCTGCCATAAACCAGACACTGCAAAAAAATCTTATTTCACAGCAAGGGAGTTGGATCTGGTCATTAGAATGATAGAAATGTGACTCGTACTCAGGTGGCGTAACTTGCCTGGTGGTGCCTGCATAGTTCCAACTAAGGCAGTAGAGGATCAGGAACAGTGGAGGAGACATGAAGCATATTCATAGGTTAAGTCATGGGGAACTATCTCTTCCATTGACTTCCAAACATGGGGTATTACTCCCCTCACTGAAACCAGAAATGTGGTGTTATTCTTCCCAAATGCACCAAGGATTGGGCAACATTCTTTCAACTGACTCCAACTATAAGGAACTATTCTCATCTTAGATACCAAAGATGGGGAAATATACCTCTCACTCCCACAAAAGATAGGACATGATTCTATACACTGACTGTTTAGGCATTTAAACCTTCCACTCACCAACAACACCAGGTCGTATTTTATTTTTGGGAAGGCTAAGGTATTTTTACATCCACTGACCACCAACACCAAATCATTTCATAGTATTGCTGATGCTGGGAAATATATTATTATCACTATCCACCAGAATCCAATCATCCACAAGGTAGCCCAAGGGAGGACCCAGTGGCCTCAGCAACAACCTCATATTCCAGCAGTAAATCTGAGTAATAGTGCAATTAGGTAGAGCTTTGCATCTTCCTATCTTGGCACACGGGAGGATGAACTTGTAATCATTTGGTGTCTTATGGGACCGGACCATGCACATAAGGAAGATTATTTGTGCATATTTCAATCCTTATTAATATCAGATGAAAGAAAGGGGGCAGAGCTGCTACCATACTAGGGTTCCATTCTCCCTAATCCCTAATTCTGGGGTATTTTTACTTCCATTGAAGTGGCCTAACAGACTGGGAAATGTCACTTTATTTTTGTCACTCTTTATATTTTGCTGGCCCCTATACTCTAAGCCTAAACAATAGAATAATAGAAGTAAAGAAATTCTATGTAGAGAATGCTATGTGAGCACACAACTGATAAAGAAACAGGAGACATCTATGCCTTGGAAACTTGACCTCATGAGCTACAAATAAAATAATAAGGAGTAATAATAATATAAGAATAATATTTCCTAATGGCAATATCAACCAGGTTGATCATTGGAGGTCATTGGAATTTAGATGGGATACCACCAACACAATGGAGAAAAAGAGGCCAGGAACTGTATTAAAATGATAAAAGGAAAGGGATAATCAAAAAAAAAAAATAAAAATATAAAACATCTATTGAATCTAATAAGGAGGACTAAAACATACTTAATATGAGTGGACTCTTCTGCATACCCCAAGAATATTCACCTATAGATATTAGTTTGATGAATGTCAGAATCCCCGCTTTATAAATGAGCCCATGACAAAACAGCCCAGCACAGGTCCCCAGACCCTTTTCTGTCATTAGTGCTGGCCACAAGGTAGAAGAGATGGAGAAGGAACAGCATCTACGTTAGGGGCCCAGAAGCCATTGGCACTGGGACTCCCTGCCCTTTGACAACAGATCCTGCATGATCCTGCATTAGCTTCTAGGAGGAAACATAAAATGCCCTACTGGGGAGAGAAGGGGCAAAGGTGTTTAGATCAATCTTAGTGGCTAGGAGAGTTCTGACATTTGCCTCACCTCAAAAGCCCCACATGCCTTGAGTCATGTATTTGTTTCCTCATTATCAATCTCCTCCCTGCCTAATTTAATTGCTTTCTACTTTTCCAATGAAAACCCTTGCTTCCTGACCACCTCACCTCCCACCTCTATTCTCCTCTTTTAATCCACCATATTTCCCAGGCTTCTCTAATGACCCTTAATGGCCCTTCCCTGGCCAGGACACACACCAATGCTGACAGACGTCCATTTCCAGCTGCCCCATCACTACCCCCACTTTTACCCCACCAAAACCAACACTTTCCAGCCATTTCCATTCATGGCTGCCACATATCCCCCAACTGACATACATCTATCACTAGCTGCTATTCCTTTCCCCTCACTTTCCCTGCTGACACCAATGCTTACAAAGCTTTACTCCATACTGGAAGACATCCCTCCCCAGCTGCCTCACCCTTTCCCCCTCTTCCCTACAAAAACCAATACCTCCCCCGCCCTACCCTTGCTGACCTACGTCCTTCTCTCCTTTGCTGTCACACATCCCTACGCTAACACACATTCTTCCCCAGTTGCCTCACTCACAGATCCCGGATAAAAGCGCTTGACTTTTGCAATTCTGTAACTTTTTGGACATGGAGAAGGGGGAATAGGAAGTTTACCTAGTACGGGGCGTGGAAATTTATGATTGCTCCTGATGCTAGTGCTTCCAAGGTCCAACCCCTGCTGATATACATCCACGGTTCATTGGCCACCACACATCCCTCCACTGCTGTCTTAAACCCCTTCCACTCAATATACATTGTGGGGCCACCATTTTGGTTGAAATCCTAAGTAATGAAGGTCTTATGTCTTATCCATTTACAATTTGGAGAATTGTGGTTTACTGTTGTCACGTAGGCATATGTGAATTAGTCATTAGAAATTTGGTATTTAATATACCAACAAAAACTCATTTTATACTATCTTGTGTTTCGGTGCAGTAAACAAAAATGTGTCTTTGCACATGTGCACCCTACAAAATTAGTAATGCCATTGTTAAAGTTCATAGATGCTTTGATTTCAGCAAATATGTTGTTTTAGGGGGTGGCAGAGCTTTAGTAAATTTGCAAGTCAATTATGTGTATTTCAATATTTGAAGGATTTTATTTATTTATAGAATATTGCCACTTTTTTATGTAATTATGTTCTTGAAACCCGTTCCTACTAATAAAAATGGTATTATAACCTTCATAGTAAATACCCCTCCATACAAATATAGATTGTGGCTTGGGTGGGGTGGGGAGAGGCAAAGTTGTTAACCATCCTAGGGCATTGTTTAATCTTTATAATGCTGTCACACTTACCTCTTCCTCACTAAAGCGCAGGTGCCTCTGTCCTGCGCATGCGAGCACTTCTGTCTCTGGGCGATCCTGTGCTCCCAGGTTTTATCAGTTTAGCCCATCCCGTCGGCCAATCAGTAAATAGTCTCCTAATCACCCCTGGCTATTTAGCCAGCTCAGACACAACACTCAGCATCCGTGCAAAGTGTCTCCAACTAGAGCTGAGCCCCCTGGCTCTGGTGAGCAGTTCCTGTACACCTGTAGGTTAATTCAGTGCTTCCCCTGTCCAGCTCCTTTGTTGTCCAGTCTGTTGGTTCCCAGCTTATTCCCTGTGCTGTTCCAGTGCTGTTCCAGTGTTCCGCTCTGTCTGAGGATATTCCTGTGTCACCTGTACCTCCTGTCGCTTCTATTGTCTCCTGTGTTCCCTGTGTATGCAGTGGCCCCTGTGTCACTGGATCCCTGGTATTTGACTCTTGGCTTGTGACCTGATCTCTCTTGATTCCTGCCTGCCTGGACCCCGGCCTTCCTTAACAATTCTTCCGCCTAGTTGTTTGGTATTGAGTATCATCCTGCCCACCCAGGTGTCCCCAAAGACAGCAACCAGCAGCGCAACATCCTCACCACTAGAGGCGCTGTAGAAGATCTGGTTACTGCTTAGACTCTGCACCTTGGTCCTTCTCAGGGTTCACACCATTTTTGTGCAAGCCGTAGTGCCCCTAGAGGCTTTGTCTCCCCAAGCCTGACGATGGCAATATATAGAAGCAGATTGTCCGGGAGATTATCCTATTGGTCCTCCTTTTTTTCTTTATACTGTTACACTACAAAAGCTGGGGAGGGACAAGACTTGTATTTGTTACTGAACTGCAGAAGAAAAAATTAGGTCTTCTGCCCTAGCAAATAGAACCATGTTAGTTTTGCAAATCTCTGGACAAGAAATATTTAATATTTAGCCATGTGCCTTGAGTTCAGTTTTAACTATATTACCAGGCAGTAAAGAAATGCTTCTAATTCCTCTTAGTTCCGCATTTGAAGAGGAATGTAGCAGAACACTGCTGCGTTCCAAATTGGGCTCATAGCACAGATTAAAGCTAGTTGTTAAAATATGGACGTGACATCTGCTGAACGCCAGCCATTATGTCCCTGCAATGGCTGGAGGTGGTATTGTGGCTTAGACCTATTCCATTCAATTTGCGTGTGTGGCTTCTGCATCATCAGTACAAAGCCATTGCTAGCTGAAATGTTTTTACATAAGCAGAAACCTTGGCAAATGTCAAGTAGCAAAAACCATTACAGTGTTCACAGGGGCTTGTTATCCACTATGTGGCTTTGAAATAAGTCATTGATTTACAGAAATATTTAAAGTGCAGCTAAACCTAAATAATGTCTGTTTATCACAGCCAGGGAAAAAAGGCCATCCAACTAGTGTTTTCTATCTAGGTAAATCCATGTGTGTTTTGTACAGGACCTGTAACAGCTCTGTTTCAATATACTGAAGTTTTTTCCTTTAAATTACCAAACCACTCAAATATGATATCCCAATTTTTATTAGATGCTGGGTATTTAAACCAAAAGACAGATTCCTAAATCTTTCTCGGTGTCCTATTGGTGAGAAGAGAAATGCAGAATAGCTTTGGTTTATTTGATTTTTTTGTATGTTTCTTTTAAAAAAGAAACACGAAGATTGTTCATAGAGGGCCCCTTTTGGCCCAAAAACAGGTCTAAGTGAATTAAAAAAGGATCTTTGTGAACCCCGTGAGACATTTAAAGCCATCTGTACCCCATTCAAGTCAATTATGGAGTGTATCACTCTGGGTGCACCCTGACGCGGTCCCGCTTCTACTTGAAGCGGGCACCGCCTCTCCCCGCATATCCCCCATTTTTTAGACGGGGATACTGTGAGACAGCCAGTCTTGCATTAGTTATTACAAATTTCAATTTAAATATTATTTATTGGTTTAGATACAACACACACAAGTAACCTACGCATGCTGTCAATAATACTCCTGAAGAAGCCACACTTGGCGAAACGCGTCGAGTATATCCAACAACATGCTTTGATGATCATATACTATATATGGTTAACAATATATATGTTGATGAGTTATTATGTGTCTAGTGCAAATTCTTGGCTCATGTTTGAACCCCAGGATAATATGGTGGTTCAAACCAACCTTTGATTACTATGTATTGTATTAAGTAATCATAAGACTTCAATTATCATTGTCGACCACTAGTTTTGTACAGTTGCCCTTTACAATTGACAAATCTTATTATAAACATTGTATATATGTTTGAATACATTGTTTGTGCCAAAACCCTGCTTGAATCTCTGTCTTTGCTTCGTTTTGATCTATTGAATTATAAGGGTAGGCACTTTACTGTCCTCTTTATATTAACTGTGACATACGGCCACCAACATCATATTTCCAAACTCACATGGTAGGCTGATAATGCTGCTGATAATTACAAGGTAGCTTTGCATTGACAGTCCTCCTTTCTACAATATCCTTCCTACCTACTTTTCTCTACCAGCCTCTGAATGTGAACATTATGTTACACTTTCCCAATCTACAATCCCTTCTCTTACTCCCCTCTTCAATCAAAAACATCTTAGCATTTTATTGTGTAAATTAAACACATGGTTCAGTACAAGCCCTTCTATTATGCATGTGCAAACTTAGCTATATAGAGGTATTTGAATGCCACCTTTAACATTGCCAGGCCCCCAAATCATATGTAATTTTGTAATGGTATATTATTTTCCTGTTAGTATCAATGATTGTCGACTGGCCGCCGCCTGTACAATTGTGCTTTTGGCTCTTTTGTAGAGTCTCTACTGTTTAAAGCCGCCTCTCTACTTCAATGTGCTGAAGATTCTCAGTTTCAGGGAAAAACCATGAGTGCTGACAGCACTGTGATTGTGTGACACGGAGGTCAGGATGGAGGTATTGAAGACAACGGTAGAGATGTGAGTTCTCACAATTCTAAGCTGTTAGGGATACAAATGCTAGATTGATGTTCTGAGCCTCGTGTCTATGTCAGAAGAGGAAGACAGTGGGAAGCCTGTTGATTTTATAGTGTCTGGCTCAATGGCTTTATTTACTGGAGCTCTCAGAAGTAACTAAAGGTCTGGGACTTTTTATTAAATGCACAAAATAGAAATTCTTCAATTATAAAAGAAAAAAATCTGGGGATGATGGATAGAAGGCAGTAAAGTTAAAAAAATTGCAGGACTTTTTTTTATTTCATCATAGAAATTGAAAATGGAAAGTCAACATTTTGCAGGCAATATGGTTCCCCTTTCATCTGGGCTAAGATTGTCATATGGAATGGAAAGACTATAGACTTAAATGGAGTAGTGGGATTACATAAAGACATTTTGGGTTTCGTAAACATTGAGGTTGATTGAGGTTGATTTAGTTAAGGAAATTAGACCATATAAATGACAATATGGTAACTGATGTTTCAAATTATTTGTGTTTAATATTTCTCAAGTTTGGCATTTCATATTTGCCAAACCATGTTCAAGTAAAGCACCAACAATGTGCCCACTGTGTAATAAAATACTCATTGTTTGACAATTTAAATATGAGCTGTGAGGTTAAAGTACACATTGGGCAGATTTGGCTAGGTTTGCCTTTGACAGCCAATGATCAGAGGACAAGGACAGAGAGCAAGGTTTCCATTGGCTGGTGGTTGACAGGGGCAGTTCAGCTGTGCACCTTAAAGTTGAACAAACTTCACAGTCCCTAACATCTTTGTCCAGTCTACAACCGAGTTTGGGATCTTCAATAATCTCGATTGGCTAAGCCAGGATCACAAAATATACCAAATAAAAACAATAAATGTCCAGGAAACATTTTAAAGACAGTAAACAGGCAAGTAATTTTTATTTGCTTGATGAACTGACGAACGCTGTACACATGTCAATTTTTCGCCTGGGGCCACCATCCATCTTAAACAACAATTATGTGACGTGTATGTAGCATAACCCTTCCCATGCCAATTCTAACGGCCTCCATTTCATAAGCTACTCATGTCTCCATTTCATTTGTGCAATTCTTTGGATACAAAGTCTGTTCATTCTTGGTTATACCATATGTTGTGTCTTCATGTTTTGAAATTTACCTTGTACATAATATCTTATTTAATTAGGGGAGGCGTGAGGTTTCAATGACTGTATCAATATAGATTTATTTGATGTTAGCATTTTTCAGCAAGCTGTAGATAAAGAAGCATGGCAAAGTACAAACAGGTTATTATAACTGTATGAGTCATAAATAAAACAAATAAAATCAAGAAATGTGAGGGACGATGTGCCGGCTAGACTTCTGCAGTTTTTAAAGCTTATTGTTTAAAGCTCTGGCTGAACTCTGGGGAAAATGAAAAACTATCCATGCAGTGGGGCTTCCCAAATACTGCAAAAGGTAAATGTTTTAAATGTTACCTGAGATATAATACTGCCCCTGTACAAAGCATTGGTCACACCACATCTGGAATATGCAGTTCAGGTTTGGGCAACAGTTCACAAAAAGGACATTGTGGAATTGGAGAGAGTGTAGAGAAGGGCAACTAAACTAATAAAAGGAATGGAGGAGCTCCGCTATGAGGAGAGATTAGCTGAACTGAATCTATTCTCCCTTAAGAAGAGATGTATAAGGGGAGATATGATCACCCTGTATAAATATATAAATTGTCCATATAGAGAACTCTCTTCCCCATCATTCACTTTCAATCATTACAAAGAACAAGAAGGCGCTCTTTGCGTCTGGAGGAAAAGAAGTTTAAGCTCCAGATAAGGAAGGGATAGAAATGTGGAATCGGCTCCCTCAGGAAGTAGTTTTAGCAAGTTTTATAGATTGCTTTAGGAAAAATGGATGTTTTTCCAGAAGCACAGAATAAAACTGGGGATTAAAGGTTTAAAGGAATGACAACACTGACTGTTGATCCAAGGAACATCCAATGGCTCATGGGATCAGGAATGATTTTTTTCCCGTTGGAGCAAATTGATCTCTGGATTACCTATGTATATATGTTTTTCTTTGGAATATGCAGGTTTCTAGTATGTTTATTCCCTAGCGATTGAACTTGATGGACATATGTCTTTTTCAACCTGACTATGTAACAAACCAATATCTTGTTCCCTTGATAGCTGACACACTCCACGTCCCTGACACCTCCAGTGTGGTCCCTCCACATCATCATCAATCTGGTACTACTTACCCTGCATTGTAGGTGATGGGATCACAAGAAGCCATCACAGCTGTTACATGATGCCATCAAAGAAGAGACTTCCAAGATACCAGGAGAATAAAATCTATGGGAGCAAGGGATTGATAAAAGCAAGTGCTTTTGGATGGTAACCTATGTAAAAAGAAAGGTAAGACCCTTCCAGCTGGTCCATTGCAAAGGGTTTTTCATTTTCAGAAAAAAATTCTATTGGTTGTATTGATAAAACACATAGAAACATTGATATTTCCACGAGGGATTGTTTGAGGGAGTGTCACATTCCGTTTTGTAAATATAATTAGAGCTCTTTGTATCCTAGGGGTTAAACATTTTACTTTCACTAACACAGTTTGCCATTTTTGAAAGTTCTAAATTCTAAATATGTAGAAATTTATTAAAATACAGAGGGTTCCAAACACCAATACACCACTAAAAAACTATTCTTCAAGAAACCTGCCAAACTAAAGTGAATGGACCGCCAAACAAGAGAAAGCAAAAAGAGAAGACTGTCATGTGACTTGGGATTAGAGATTCTGCCCAGGTTCAAATCACTGTTTAAAAAACTGGGGAACCCAAATTTAGCAGCAGATACAAATGAAAGCTAGATAGATAAAGCCTATTATTAATATTATTATTATTAAACAGGATTTATATAGCGCCAGCATATTACGCAACGCTGTACATAAGATAGGGGAAACAAATAACAGACAGTTACAGACAGTGACACAGGCGGAGGAGAGCTGCCCTGATGAGCTTACAATCTAGGAGGTGGGGGAAGTCTCACACAGTAGGAGGGGAGATATATAGTGATGGGTAGTAGTGAGTGTTTTAGGAGACAGAAGAAGACAATTAGGCAAGTTTGAAAAAGTGTGTTTTGAGTGCTCTTTTAAATGAATGGAATGTAGGAGCAAGCTGAATGGGACGGGGAGACCATTCCAGAGAATAGGGCAGCTCTGGAAAAGTTCTGGAGCCGTGTGCGTAATGAGGTTATTAGTAAGAAAGTCATTAGTAGGTCATTGGAGGAACCAATAAAGCGGCTGGGGGAGTATTTTTCTACCTGGTAAGAAAGGTAGGTTGGACAGGGGCTGTGTAGGGATTTGAAGGCAAAGCACAGGAGATGAATTTGATTCCCAGATGAAATGGAAGCCAATGAAGAGAACTACAAAGAGATGCAGCAGAAGAGGAGCGGTGGGAAGGGTGGATGAGTCTGGCTGCAGAATTCATAATAGATTAGATAGATAGATAGATGGATAGATAGATAGATAGATAGATAGATAGATAGATAGATAGATAGATAGATAGAGGGATAGATAGATAGATGGATAGATAGATAGATAGATAGATAGATGAATAGATAGATAGGATATTATAGGATATATAGATCATAAGTGGAAGGATAGATGGATATTGAATGTATAGATAGAGCGATGCCCTAATATTATCAAATATGTTTGTAGTTATGTTATACATTCTTTAAACCACATATAATTCCCTAGCATTGAGTAGCTTTTCTTTTTTTTAATTGTTTGTAATTTCCTGAATAATAAATACATTTAGCATTGCTCACTGTATGTTACTGCCAATGATAACTGGTGTATTCACTAAACACATGTACTTTGGGTTGAACTGATATATATTGAACCTGATCAAGGTGTTGTGTTGTATACCAGAAGTTAGAGATAACACTTCATATGATCATATGTAATAATAACTCTTGGAGGAAAAGATTCATATGTAATTTGAACACATTATTCACACATCTGTAAGATGTGAAAGCTCCTTTGCTTGTTTAAAACAAACTTCATCTTCATCTGTGTTTTCATTTTAATTAGGAGGAATGGTTAAACTTCTGCTGCCTTTTTGTTGAGTCCTGTGCCCCAGTTTTGGAAAAATCTCCCCACTTCATTTGTATTTGATGAATTTTAAAACAAGGCGTGAGGAAAATCTCCCAGTCTGGGGATGAATCCAGCAACCTGGAATAGGATGTAAGCCAGTGTTTCTCAATCAGGGTTTCCAGAGATTGCTGGGGGTACCTTGAGCAATGAGCAGTTTGTGCTTTATGTGATACCAATGATCCTTTTGTAATCTGTAAGGGAGACATTCTTCCCAGTAACCTCCACACTAACATTCTGTGAGCTAGAACAATATATATATAGCAGTTACATTGATGTAACCCTTCCCTGTGGTGCTTTAGGATGTTTTCACCCGCCAGAAGCACTTTCTGTGGTGCCACTGCCATATTGCGAGATCTGATAAAAGTTTTCCGTAACTCCCTGCACATCAAAACTTAAATTGGCAGAATGAAGGGACTACAACGTAGGGACAATGGTGCATTATGGTGTTGTTACAGTTCCAGTGGAAACGTGAGCCAAAGGGAGATCACCAATCTGTCTTTCTCCATTTACAGGGTGAAGATATGAAGGCATTTTCTGCAGAAAAGTCCAAAATAAATTTGGTGGGGGTATGTAGAATCTGTTTGGTACTCCTGATTGTAGCATAGTTCAGCTGTATAGTATTATTAATACTTTATTATTTTGATTAAAATAACAATTAATATTGTTATTAATATCATTTTTAATATTATGCTATCTGCTAGAAGCAACCAAAGCAAATAGTGTTCCAGTATTTCTATAGTTTCTGCATTTGCTAGGCCTGGAATCATTGACTTGAATTTACTCTTCAGTAAGCAAACCTTGTCTCTTTGATGGAAAATGACAATATTCCCTATGGAGGTAATTAAAGAGAAACACCAGCTTCTAGTCTGGCATACTCACTTGGGTTTCAGAGCATGTACAGTTCCAGCTAGCCATATAATCTCCTCACTACAGAATATAAACAGCTGTGTCTACAGAACTCTGCTGGGAAGCCGTTAATGCCTGAACAATGCTGCTCTATGGAAGGGTATCTTGTTAAAGAGACACGCTGGCAGCAAAAAGCATTTAAACTGCTTTAATGGTCTCAGCCTACCTGTACAAACTATTTCTGTGCAATCCCTGGATCAATCAATGCCCCCCTCCTCCCTACTGCTATTCATCTAGGTATTTTATCTCTGCTTATGGCACTCCAACTGCCATTTATGTCCTATTTAAACTCTTGCTGGAAGTGGAACGTTTTGCATTGCCTTGGTTCCAAATTCTACTCCATACTTCCCTACTTAAGCATCACCAAAAGGTAACTTTCAACTCCATAAGGCACCAATCAAAGAAGAAGTAATATATTTACCTTTCTGGTGGCCCATGTGTTGAAAAGCAACATATCTCCACCCCAAGGGTGGTTTAGGCAAAATAGCGCCCTGGGCAAAAATAAAGTGAGGTCCCATATGCTCAACATTTCATATCACACAATGCCCACCCTGTGCCCATTTGACAATGGGGGACCTAGAGAACCATAATTGCCCCATTTATTTCCCCCTCATGATTGTCTCTGCTACAGTCCCCAGTTGCTGTGTGTGTTCCACACCACTGAGTGTTAACATTCATGCACCCTCGACAGCCGTCAAACCTAACTAAAGGACATAGGAGATGGCAGGAGGAACCATAGTGGCCACTGGGAGACAAAATGATTCAACACATCCAATAGTTAAATATATGCAGGGACTGGGAAGTAGGGACATAGCACTGGTGCACAGACCAATAAAAAGTTATTTCACCTTACAGGTGGTACTATGCATAAAAGTGACCCTGTAGTCACAGTGAAGTTTGAACTGTAAGGAATAGCTAAAACCTCTTTTCTTAGATTGTAAGCTCTTCGCGGCAGGGTCCTCTCTTCCTCTCGTGTCACGGTCTGTGTCTGTCTGTCATTTGCAACCTCTATTTAATGTACAGTAATGCGTAATATGTTGGCGCTATATAAATATTGTTTATTATTATTATTAATAATAATAATAATAATATTGATAATAATAAGACCCCCATCAGATACTTGTAAATCACAAATTCCTTTGAAATGCAAAAAAAGAGATTTTTTGCACTATTGCCTCAGGACCAGGAATCTGTCATTTTGCAGCAGGAGTTCTAAAACTACTCAATGTATGATCAATGTGATCAATGTGGATTGTTGGATGACATGATTAACAATGAATTACGTCTGGGGACATAACTAAAGTTTATTGGTTACTGCTGGTAAGTATATTTTGTGTTTTGATTTTATAAAAAAACTTTTTCTTTGTGTTTATTAACACTTATTTATTGCCGTTGAATGTGTAATGGCTATCAATGTACTCCTCTACTCATTCTTCTGTGTGTATATATTTGGCGGCCCACTTATTAAAAAGTACTTCTGGATTAGACTCTAAGCTACCCAACATATTTCAACATCTTTTGGGGGAACAGATCTGAGAAGTCCCTTTTCCTCAACATTGGGACCTTCCAATAACTCGTCGCCCCTTTTTCCTTTTCCTGACCACCTAGACTGCATGTTTTAGTTAATGGTCTGGTTAGAATATTTAGGGGAACAAAATGTGTCTCCCATATTTAAATAAATATATGCTGTTCTTTTAAATAAGAACAATTGTGTGGGATGCCCCTAACGTAACAACAAGACCCCTTTTCAGGCATGCAGCATAGGTGACCAAAAAAAATGTAAGGGTGGGCAGCAAACATAAGAAGTACCATGCTTTCCCTTAATATTGGGGTCCAAAATTTTATCTGTTTGTTTGGCTGTTGGAAAGTTCTCACTACATCAGAAAAAAAATTGACAACAGGAAGAAGAAAACACTTAGTACAGACATTAATTCTACTTTTTCTTACAAAAGCTTGCAGTTCTCCTGAGATAACATTTGAAATGCATTAACTAATCAGGTTTGATGCACAGAATGATGTTCATTTTTCCTCTTTATTAGGGATAAATAAAAAAAAAAAAAAGGAAATAAAATGATAATTTGCGGATCAACATTCTCCTGAAGAACATTTGGCCTCAGTAAGACATAAGGTCCACAGGCAGTTGACAGAAAATACATTTAAAAGTTCCAATGTCACATGGCCTTGACCCCTAGATTACAACAGGGCTTTATTACACCTTCATACATCTTTCAGCAGCCTGGAATGAAATGATAATAGGCCTGCATGAGCTGACATGGGCTAAAATTACCGGTTTCTACCCTAGATGAAATAATTAATGGTGCTTATATTATAATAGTAAAGCCATGCTTGTTGAAATGTTTCCTTTTTTTAAGTTGTTATTTAAGCTTAGTTTGTTTGGTGCTAAGCACAATGCTTTTGATGTTCAACCAAAATTCTGGTTTCAATAAAGGCTTCTCCATAGTTCTCTGGTGCACCAATGGATGGCTGAGGAAACAGTAGAAGACACTGGCAACCATCTATGTTGCAATTAGTTTGACAGCTATAAGATGTATATATCACATTATATTTATCATAATACAGAATCTATAAAAACAACCCCAGGGCTATACAAATCCAGCCAACATTTCACTATGTCACTATGTTGTACTGGTAATCAGGGCTCTGTTGCTGCCTTAGGATAAAGAAATCTTTTTTGACCTTTTTATTTATATGGGGGACCCCTTGAAATTACTTTGTGTTCAGGGAACCCATTCTATAATTACAATATTCACAACTCACAGTATATTAGTGTGGTGGTCAGTTAGAAGAATGCCTTACTTTGCTGGCCAAGGGGAAGAATATCACCCTTACAGATAGCTAAAAAGATTATTGGTGTCAATTCTGTTGACCCAAGAGCCCAACAGTGCCATTGGTGAAAGTTATGTTTTGTTTGAGTTGGTTAAAGCCTGGCAGGCAGAGATCACCGATACTGGTCATGATAATTTTAGAATGTCTTTGGAAGTGTCTTTGGAAGTGTGCCTATTTAGTGTAAAGAGTGTTGGATGATCAGGCCATAATGTTGGAGGAGAAGACTTGGTTCACAACTGGTGTTCCATTACAAAGTAGTTGGGTAGAGTTGAGGTCAGGGCAGTGCAGACCACACCAAACTCATCAAACCATGTCTTTTTTAGAGGAGGCTTTGTGCACAGGGGAACATTCATGGTGGAATCGAGTTGAATCGACCTTCATCAAACTGTTACCACCAGGTTGGAGGAGCAAAACTGTCTAAAATGTCTTTGAATGCTGTAGAATTGAAGTCCAGATAAATTTGGCCATAAAGGTTGGTTTAATAGTCAGGTGTCCAGATTCAGCGTATCAAAAGGTTTATATGATGTTTGCGGCTAAACTTTGATCTGGTTACTCTGCCGTCTGTTCATGACCCTGATAGTGTATATATGTTTGTACACTGAATATTTATAACAATATACTTCATTATATTTTACTTTCAGCTTTATAGAGAATGGTTTTTTAAATAATAGCTTACAAAACAAGTCTATAGCTGGCTGGGTATGTTTAGATTAATATTGACAACTTGAGATCAGAAATCTTCTTTTGGATCCTGTAGTGTTCATTACAGCTAAAAGAGACCATGCAGAGAAGTTTGTCAATATGTGATACAAACTGGTAATGCATGAAAGTATAAAAGATGCTTTCATGGGTATAGTATATGTGTTTATAAAGAATCTGCAGTATTTTATTTTATTGTGAGTTTAGTTTCAGTCAAAACCTATTTTTATGGTTCTGGAAAAAGTGGAGAAAATGTTGGCATTTTGTTTGGCATTTTTTGCTCTGTATCTCCGCAGGTTTTATACAAGTAGGGGAAAACTCCCCAGTGGGGACACAGAGAGCAGTAAAAACTTGATGGAAGTTTTAACCTCACCAATATTATTTTCTACTGAAACATATTGGATAGGTCCAAACCCAGATGTTCACCTACTTCTCGAGGTCAAACTACTTTTCAACCCCTGTACAATTAGAAATATTGAGTGTTATGAACTTCCTAAAAGGGATGGTTCATGGGTTTTAACAATATTATATAAGGTTCAATTGTGATTAGTGGGTATGTTTTCCATCCTGGAAATGGAATCTCTGGCACATTTCCCCCAACAGTCTCTTCAAATTATGGAGATGTGTAGCCAACAATATTCCAATAGTCGCTAAAGGTTTTCATAATAATGTGTTTGTAGAGGTGGAGAATCACTTCATCCTAATAGGAGGGAAAGAGAAGTTCTCCTTTACTGGTTATTAAGAGAGAATAATATAGGCAGAGTTAGATTGTTCCAATGGCCAGATTGCAGTGAAGAAAGCACTTTTACTTGTGGTCGGAAAAAAATCCTTCCTTTATTTATGGCCAGGTTAAGGAGTTGCTGGTGGGGGATTTTTTGTCCACTAGCAGCCAAGTGGAGACCATTGGAAAATTGTTGGCTTACTTACCTCTGAAGAAGCCATTGGGAAAAACGTGTTAGATTCTGAGATTCCCATTTGAGGATAGAATACTTATCCTCTACTCACAACTGTTTCTTTGTGAAGAAAACTGTATATATTTACCCCCCAAAAAACACCTCCATGAACCATCTTTTTTAGGAAGTTCATAACACTATAATACTTCTATGTGGATAGTGTTTCTCAACCAGGGTTCTGTGGAACCTTAGGGTTCCACCGGAGGTTGCAAGGTGTCTTTTAAACAATGGGAAATTTGTTTCCCAAGGCATGAAAGTAATTCCAAAGGTTCCCTCATATTAATATGTTGCGAAACATTGGATACAAAGAATGATGCCAAGCAGTGACTTGGGTGCTGTTCTCTATCATTCTCATTCATGAGTTTATTACATGTTCCCCTATGGGAATGTTCTCTTGACCTAGGGGAAGTGGGATGAATGAGGAGCAGCTGCTGGGACCAAATAAGAACTTGTTGTAACCCTGGGATGTGGAGAGCGTAAGTAGTGCTCTTGGGACCTATTGTTAAACAAGAAGCACAGGGGGAGAATTTTTTTTTTGGCAGACCAATAGAGCTCTGGCCACAGGAATTACCTAGCACTGCTTTTTCACAGCAGCAATCTCTGCTGCAGCGCTGTTTCTTACTTTTGCCTAATCCTAGCACTTGGAAACCCTATATGGATATCTTCATCCAGGAATCACCCCTAATAAACTGTTATGCACTTAAGACAGTGCTCTAAGACAGTCGCATTCTCCTAACCTTTCTCAATGGAAGCTCACTTCCAGCTATTTTATCTGATGTTCCCCTGAAGAAGCCCATTGGCAAGCAAGCAGAATTTAGCCAATTAACTTTGACATAAGAATTATCTTCCTTCCAAATTATCTTCCTTCCTTTTCCTGTAATCACTGTTCAGCTAAAATGCTCACTTCATTGTCTGAAATACAGCCTGCCAGTAGAGGGAGCACCAACAAGCCAAAATACATCTCTAAAAAAGCTAAAAAAAATCAAGACAGAAAAATTGCTTAATGGTATAGCAAACTTTAAATTATTTTTCTCAAAGCGAGAACTATATTTTCCATTAAAAAAAAATTCAACAAAGGCAAACCATTTAAGATCAGCATATAGACAAGCAAAAAAAAAAGAAAAACTTTTCAAGAAGAAATCTCTTCTGTGAAACTAAAACGAAGATGTGTTTTCTTAAAGGCCATTGCATGAATTAATACTGCCTGCAGGCGCTGCTTGTACATGTGGGATTTGGTGTGACTTTATCTCTTTCTGTTTAATATAAAACTATGCTTACCATAGCAACCAATGCTCTGATAGTATGCGTACTCTCATCCCTTTGGATTTAGAGAATTTGATCAAAAAAATCAGCACAAAACAGTATGTAAATTATTAGCCAGCAATATTTTCTGAGTTAACCTCTTCGTTCCCCTCCGTGAGCCTGTTAGAAGATGGCAACAAAAACAGAAGCTCTGCCATTAATTAATGGACTGATTGAGATTTTTTTCTTTAGCATTTTTTCATTTTTTTTTTTACAGGGCTTACATATTCCTTAGTGCTTTACAGAGTACAGAGAATTAGTAATAGACCCTGCCCCCGAGGAGTTTATGGGCCATACAAACATTGATCAAAGTGAACCTGTGCTTTGCCCATGCAGGTCTACATGCTTAAAAGCTTGCCCAACTTCCTGCACATACTCATGGCCTTTTTGCTCCATGATCTGTCTTTAACTATCTGGGTAGTTCAAGTCAAAGACCAGTGAGTGATTCATTCTCCTTTCTCCCAAGATGCAGCCTTGGATGTCTAAGCTGCCAATCACTGGGTACATCATCATGCTGGATGGGAATGGAAAAATAATCCTTAGGTGTTTTTCTAAATCACCAACCAGCTGGTCTTTGGTATAGGTAAGTATCTTAGTTTGGCCAATAATTTATAGTCTGCTGACCTGGTTTTTGGGGCAAAAATGATTGATAGATGAAACTGTGTGCCAAAATGTAGGTGACCCAGAGTTTATTTGTTTCAGTGATAGTCAAAAGATGCCAACCCATTTCAGGGTTTTAAAAGATGCTTCATCAGGGTTTTAAAACCAGTTTCCAAACAAAATTTGAACATTGGGATAGTTTTACTAAAAGAGTTTAAGCACATCTAGCTATGTGACTTAACTCCTTGCAAAAGATGAAGTTCTGTTGTGCAAGCTCTCTGGCCAAATCTCAGTGCTTTAGCAAACACAATTCGCACTTTATCTCGATAGTCTTTACCTGGAGACAAGCTCTTGCACAACCTCAGGAGGCTGGCTGCAACACACAGTTGCTCCCAAGGGTCCCAAAACACAGTTGCTCCTAGGATTTCAATGGGCAAGAGCCCACCTCTGGGGGGACAAGGATTGGAAAATGACTGGATAGCCCACTTGGTAGACAGGTCCACAGTGACAACAAAGGCTATAGAATAATATATCATTATCATTAGGCAAGAGCAGGTCAGAGAACAGAGCTGAGATCTTATACAAAAAAGGAGAGCTATCCAAAAATCCATACTTTACCAGATAACATATATATAAAAGTTGGGAAGTACCTTCTAAAGGGGATGGCAAAGTCTTGAATCCTTTCCCCACACCTGAAAAGAACCCTTGACTCAATTTTAAGGGACAAGAGCCTTCCCCACCTAGAGTCCCCAAGAAAGAAGGAGGGGTTTAAATTGGGAACAGTTTAGTGGATTCTGGAATCCCCCTTATATCAAGGAGCACCAAGATATCCACTCCGTCTCATGGGAATGAAAACAGGGGTACGTTAACATCCATTCCTTTACCGAGGTAAAAGTAAAAAAAATAAAAACCCAAACATCAAACAGAAAAATATTTAAAAATATTGTTCAATAATATCCCTAGTATATCCCTCACTAACCACATTCTCCTGCAATGTAATTACCCGCTATTTCTCTGTCTTCAGTAATAGTGCAGGGAATCCCTGGTGATGTCATTGACCAATTTGGTCCATGCTGTTACTTAGGATTCCCGGTGCTGTTACCGCAGCTGGTAAATTGTTCATTTAGCTCCAGGAACACACCGTGTCAACATCAGATTGCGAAAGCCCATCGAGTGATGAGAAATAAATTACTGGATGACGTGACTGGCAATGGATTTACTTCTTGGTTCATTATTAAAAAATAGTTTGAAATGATGGACGTGTTTGTCTTTTTTTATATTACATTAGAGATTTTTATAAAGGTGGGGATGTTTTTAATTAGTTTCAAATTTTTAGATCAGTGTTTCTTAACCTTTTTAACATGGGGAATCTTTGAAACTTTCAGGTCTTTTGGGAAGCCCTGCTATAATTATTATATCCACAGCTCACAGTATATTAGTGTGGTGGTCAGTGGGAGGAATTCCTCTTACATTGCTGTTCATTGGGAAGAATGTATCTCTTACAGATAGCTAAAAAGATCATTGGTGTCCATTAAAGTGACTTGAGAGACACAAATTGCTCCTTCTTCAATGAACCCCAAGCAACCACCGGAGGAACCCTGGTTAGGAAACACTGGACTAGGTGGTACCAATGTACCTTGTACTTATTTTACTAAGCAAGAGCAAGTGTTTAATGGTCCCATTTGTCACCCCCACCTTACAAGGTACCAACACAATGTTGAAAAGCATGTGACCTACTATGGTACAGGAAAGAAGGGGGAAATCATGCTCTCACTGTCCTTTATTCCTAACCACCAAAGCTATAGCTCTAGATAGGGACCAATTGTGAATATTAAGGGGATTTTTTTCTTTACCTGTTTCACTTTTTTAGTACAGAAAGCCACAGTTTAAAGTCATCCCTCAAACATATTTTATAAATCAGGGGTCCCAACCACTGGGGTGCACACAGGTGCCAGGCCATAGGTTGTGCCTAACCGTCCCACAGTATCCTTGTGGGGTTCGAAGGATCTGTGTTCTCTCTCATGTCATTTAGTCAGCCTACATTACCCTTTCATGGATTTTGTTTCTGAATCCCATGATGAAAAAAACATTGGGGATTGCTCATCTAAATGATTAGTTTTTGTCCCCTGAGCCACATGAAAGGACCCTTTGCCTACTGTGCATTTTTTGTCTAATTTTTTTTTTTTTTCTTACATATTTCTCATGGCAATGTCCATCTCCTCATGTATCTTATTTAAAGTATTTGCCTCTTAGTCCTAAAAATTACCAACAAGACAGGTATTCCCTTAAAAAAAGAGATTAAGTTTATTTTGCATGCAAATCTTGATTTTATATATTTGACTAAAAGTGGCAACATTCATTTGACAATTCTAATTAATCTTCTTATTTATTAAGGACGATCTCTAAAGAGTAATGGTCACACTCCTCTTTGCAAGTGTTCTTGAAGATTTTAGACTTGAAGTACATAGAAAGTGCCAAGACTTTAAGTGCATGGACCAGTGTTTCGTAACTAGGGTACTGTTGAACCCTAGAGTTTCTCTAAAGTTGGCTACAGGTACCTTAAACAATGAGCAGTTTGTACCCCTCAGGGCAGTTTAGGTGACACCAATGATCTTTTTGGCTATCTGTAAAGGTGACATTCTTCCCAATGGTCAGCAATGTAAGAGGAATTCTTCTCATTGACCACCATAATTTTGTACTGTGAGCTGTGGAAATAGTAACCATAGCAGGGGATCCTTGAAGACCTAAAACTTATTTTAGGTGTTCCCCCGTGTTAAAATATTATGAAAAATGGCTTCTAAATGTCTGATAAAATCTGTCAAAATATACAGTGTACTGGCCAAAGTGGTCCACTTCTGGTCTCTAATGGACTGCACACTTAGACGCCTTCCAAAACTGAGCCTGAATATATTACTAAAAAATGGAGGATGAGATTATAATATCTGTATAGGAGTATATCACTATCCGTGACTTCTTTAAAATATTATTATTGATCTAACTATAAAGCATTGTCACAGTACAAGGTGACTTTTTCTTGGTGCAAGGTTGGGTTTTTCCCTTTAAAAGCAGGCATGCAGGAGATCAGTATGCAGTTTTATTTCTGTTAAATAAAAGAACTTCACAGCTGGCTCCCGGCCCTGTCTACACATGACAGCTATATGCACTTTGAGATACAACTATTAATATTAGTGCTGCTTTTATGTGAGTGTCTTTCTGAGGATCATGTGGTGATGGATGAAAGATAATTAAATATTCTATGTTTCCTCTTTCTCCTTTACCCATTGCAAGAGTTTCTTGTTAAAGAGTGACTGTTAAGGGGGAGGATAATGCCTCTGAGAAATGTCTTCGACATTTACACACGCTGCCGCAGTTAAAACTGATGGATATCAAAGCATTTTGTCACTAGATCTATCTTGTGTCTTGGATTTGGTGACTTAACGGAAACATTAGTGTGTATATATATACATTTGTGTATTTATAAATGATCATGTGTACAGTTGGCGTCATACTTAATGGAAACATTAGCATAGTATATATATATGTACATGTCTATGTGTTTAAATGACCATGCGTATAGTTGGTGTCTATATACAGTGTTTGATTTGTATATCTTACCATTCAGGCTTGTTGAAGATCCCATTCCAAAAGCGTTGCCATTTTCATGGAGGTAACCTCACTCCGTGGTGCAGCTATATTACCCTTAAGTCTTCTGGAAAGAAAAGACGTGAAATTTAAGAATGTTTATGTGAGATTTTGCCCATTCAAGCAAAAGAGCATCGGCTCCAATTTTGATGTTGGAAAGAAAGATTCGACTTACAAATGACATTCCAATTCATACCAAAAGTGTTCAGTAGGGATGAGGTCAGAGCTACACGAGCTCCCCCTCATCAACCCGGTCTACCTATGACTTTTCGGGTTTGTTCACAGGGGTGGAGTCGTGCCAAAGCAAAAAAGGGCCGTCCCCAAATTCACAAAGATCTAAAATGTCTTTGGGTTCTGTAGAATTTATAGGACCCTTTACTGGGAACACATGAACCTAATTTAGAGAAGTGTCCTCAAACTATTTGCTATATATCCTGATAATTCTCCTGTGAGCGAAATGCTTAGAGAAGCCTTGGTGATGTAAGTCACATGACTATTTTGGTTTACTATGGTTTTTTATGCATATTTCATTTAGTAAAGCCGTCTACTCTATCGCTCTGTCCTGATTTGTTTTTTTTTGACGTTTTGTGCTGCATAAAATAGTACTTTTTACACTGTATTAGGCAAGCTTTGGATTGCTAAGGATGTCAGGGTGGTTGGTTTAAACCTCATGGAGCTGAAGCAACCTTTTGGAGGTAGCAGCCATATAGCATTTCCCAGCATTGGTGATTGTGCATATTCCTCTATGCTCAAATCATAAATAATATTTCATTGTTGGAAATATTTTTTGGAGTGTTTGTATTGGACTGAATTGAATTATTTATTGCATATTTTGATTGTTATTATTTCTTTTCATTGTTCTATATATTGTGGCACTGCAATTTTATTATATATTTGCCATGTTGTGTATGTATTTAAAGGTAGCCATATTTTGTCATTATGTATGCAAGTTCTGCTTTTTGGTAATACTATCCAATGACTGTGCTTCACTGCTCTATTTAGGTAAGCACATTCTCAAGTTGGATGTTAATTATTCACACATAATACATAATAGTAACAGTGTGGAAAAAACTAACTATCTCTTTAAAAAGTTGAGTATGGGTCATACACCAGAAGACTTGACCCAACATAACACTCTGTTTTACATCAAGTAACTTTTATTTTAATTATCTAGTGATGTGTATTGTAATATTGACTAGTATGCTACAAGTTTACCATAATTTTATCTATTATGATAGATAGTGATACCACTGGCGACCAAGAATTTGGATGTGGAACTAAATTTTAAGTGTTTAATTTCTTGGACTAGCCTGTATCAGGAGAGGTACAAAGTTGAGCCCCATGAGGAGGGTGGTGGAAGTTTGTGGTGAAACCTGGACACAGATATTTTGGTCTTCAGGGAAAAGGACCTTGGCAATGTGGATTTGGGCAGCAAAACTCCAGGATTACCTAGATTTACCAGGTTTACCTACAGCTCACCCTAAATAATTCAGACGTAAAAAAAAGTTTGAAAGGCTAAATATTACTTAATATACCTTAGAATTTGAACACCATTGTATTATGACATTGAGAATGTTGACATCTTGAATAAGCAGAATTCTAGGAATCTGTAAAGCTATGTTTATTCCATTGTAGACATTGGAGAATTACTGCATTGGGCTATAAAAAGGCTTCTGGTCCATAACAATCCAATAAAGTGACAGATCTGAGGCGCCAAACATATAAGGTTAAAAGCTTTTACCGTAGCAGCAAAGGGCATTGTTGTATATCACTTTACATTCTGAGTAATTGTTTCAGAATTTCATGTTTTTACAATAGATTTTCTTTGTGAGTTATATAAAGTGACATGATAGGCAGCATTGGAAACTGGCAATGGATGGGAATAATATCTTAAACAGTGACCTTCTTAGCAGTATGGCAGTGTATACCAATATTGTTGTTTGTCTATGCATTTATATAGCATCTCCCACAGTTCTTTGTAGAGTGCATAGATTTCACTTCTAAAGTCATATCACATCAACGGAGTCTAAGGACAATTTTAGGGGGAATTACTAAATTACCAACTAATATCTTTCTGGCGTGTGGAAATAAAAATTGACTGGATGGGAAAAACCCATGAAAGGAGAAAATAATGGGTCTGATTTATTAGTGCAGTTCAATACAGGTAAAGATAGACCATCATGGGAATCAGCAAACTTGGAGTGGATTGAATACATTTGCCAACTGATCAAGCAAATCATTTTTTAGGAATTTAGGAATTGAATCACTCAGGATCTCCAATGACAGTCTATCTTCTCCAGTCCAGCTTTAATAAATCAGTCCAAAGTGGTTGGGTTTTAAACCTGGGACTTTGGTGGTAAAAGACCATGGAGCTTGCTACCTATTTATCTATCTATCTATCTATCTATCTATCTAATCAAGAACATTTTTTGAAACAATTCAAAGCTCTAATGATGCCACATACTATGTACAGCCAATACGAAAAGCATGTAAATACACAAAAAAAGATTGGGTTTTTAACAGTATAAAGTCATAAAACCTTCTTAATAGAAATGCCAGCAAAACTTTATTAAAAAAAATCTATAAAATTATTTTAAAATACCCCGTATACTAGACAAGCTGAAGGCATCCTGTTCCTTAGAATACTTTTCCTGCTGAACAAATCGCGTCTCTTTAGACCAATAATTATCTTCCAATAAGGGCTCCTGGGTCTTAACTGTCCCTTCCCCGAAAGAATAGTTAATGACATTGGATTTTCTTCTTTACTTATAATAGCATTCTTCTGGATTTAGATCAAAATATGATCTCCTCCATATTTAAAATCTACCAAACTATCACACCTAGAGTTCATTTTGGCAATTAAATCAATATAATCTACAGGAAAGCTAATTTATACCTAGCCTTTCTCCTTTAAATCATCAACTTCCTAATAAATATTAGCCATGCCTAAGATAGTTTCTGCGATTTAGATTTTAACAGATTTTAACATTAGTCTTCAACTGAATACTGCACCCTTACAATTTACCATGACTAATTCTATCTTTATGTGTCTCCCCCATACCCTGAAGAAGCCCTCTTGGGTGAAACGAGTTGGGAAATGAAACAAGACACCTACATATGTTAACAAAAAGTTTTTGTACAGGTTTAGTAGAACTATGTATAGAATTAAAAGCACATAAATACTAATTTAATCTGTTTGCACCATTGTAAAAAAGTATTTTGTGTTTCAATACACTTTCTTGCCACAAAAGCCTTTTCGTTTCTTGTCTCCTCTTTTTAACTTCAATTTAGTACTAATTGGCCTGGCAACGTGGAATTTCGTATACTTTAGGTGACCTATTCCTCTAACCACTATATACAAGTTGTTTTAAAACCTTAATCATTAATACAATACAGTACAATATGGTCCCAAAGGGTTTTCCTTTACTCCACGCGTTTTGCAGATATATTGTTTTGATTTCTCAGAAGTTATATTCGAGGCCTATGAAGTTTACCAAAATCACAAACCATACAAAAACTTTAATAAGGTAAATAAAATTCACAAAAAATTTATACCAAAAACACTTTTTTGCATTATACATTACCATTAATTTATTTCTATTCTTTTCATATTATATATTTAATCAACATTTCAATAAAGGTTCTGTAGCTTTCATGGAACATGCTTATAGGAGGGAACACCTCCATAGAATGATGCCTTTTCTTCATCGTACAATCTACGTACATCGTACGTAAGACAGCTTCCCTTTAAGAACTGTTCATTAAGTGAAGAGTTAACTGCGTGACATATTTCACTACTTAAACATATTCCCTGGTATTTATTTTAACCAACACACAGAACAGAGTGCATGACTCATTATTACAACCTACACTGTAATGGACTCAAATGATTAAGCATTGACATAAAAACCTCCACCTATGTTCTACTTATGGAACTCGACACACTTCGGTTCATCAGAAATTGAGGATACTTGTAGATTCCATACGTTGATGAGTTGCACTCCTACACAATGTGCTTAAGGCATATGCTTTTATGGTGTAATTATTTCAAACCCAAAGAACAATGAAGGAGCATCTGTTGTGGAGATTTATTAAGTTTGAATAGCAAGTGGGATTCTGGTGGCAACGGGTTGCTTTGATGTTTATTGCATTATTTTATAGGCTGTGGTACTAAGCGTCATTTGCATTTTGGAGAGAGAGGGAGTTCATTTGTTAGGTAGGCTGAAGTATTATTTTCTTTTGTGTCATTATGACTGCATGGGTAGACTCCAATTTTCAGCAGCTGATAGAGTTTGCAATTAAAGACAATGAAGAAGAGAGGTTCAAAAATCCTGCTTAATGCATCCATTTTTTAAAGTAGTTTTAAACATATGTTTGTTACAAGATTAACTTTATTCTTACTTTACATTTAATACAAGCTGTACCCATGGTACTGGTGGCACAATGCATTTTAGGTTTTTTAAAGAAAGATTACAGCAGTAGCTGGTTTATAAGGACTGTCTCCCGAATTAAAAGTCTATAGGGAGCCATGAATAATCCCTATAGGAGGTAAGAGGAATACATAACTATTGGGATGGTTACTTGGGATGGTAATGCAAAGTTTTGCAAATAGGGCTAATTTACCATGTGGCAAAATACCAAGCCTTTAGACATAGTATTGTCACAAAAATTGCTTAAAGGAGGGATCTTGGGTCAGGGGAACATGTGAGAATATCTCTAAAAGTAAAAATCCTGTTATTTTTTTATAAAGTATTTACAGGAACAATGTTTTACTGCTGCCCACCAAATTTCTGCATCAATTGCAAAGCCGATAATCATATTAATGCTAGCAGAATAGCTGACAGGTCAAGGAGACCAATAGGACTTGTTATTCTCTTTTTTTAAACCAAAGTATATATTCAAGATTAAGATATGATAAAAGTTTGCTTATCAAATATCAAAGCTATTCTAGTAAGAAACCTGGATATAGAGTTCTACCAAGCAGCATTGCTTTGGAAATGTAGTACCAAGGAAGAAAGGGCCAATGCTCTGGGAAGGCTGTTTTTTCTTCCTCACCCAATCACTTAGAATGTAACTTATAGTGTGGGCTGAATGGGAGAGGCTAAAAAGGGTTGAGCTTGTTCTGGGTATTCTAGTCAGGGTCAGGCTATGAGGTTTTGCTTGCCCTGCCATAACTTGTGTTTACCCTGTTGCACTCAGATGAGTCCAACGTATGAGGTGTTCTGAAAATTCCCCCCAGTATATGGCAAGAGGATGGCTGCCAAGGAACATATTCTATACTGAGTCTTTTGTATGTTGCTGTGAAGAACTCCCAACTGGAGAAAGGTGGAGAAGGCTTCTTCAGGACATTATAATAGTTTCTTCTTGGATAAAAGAAATGTACATTATGCACTGTCTATGACATCTCACATTCAGGTCATTGGGCTGCCAGGCTGTGGCTTTAGGGCCCTCAAACTTTTTTTTAACAGATCAGTAAAATGCTCGAGACCTTTGTGGTCTGTCCACCCCTAGCTGTTTTCTGGGTCCCTACACCCAAAACTTGCTCAAAACCCATGAAAAACGGAACTGTTTTTAGCTGCAATTCTATCATCTTCATAAATCAGAACATTTCTTTCATACAAGGTACATTTCTCCATTTTTGTCTAAACAAAGCATCAAAGCGTATTGTATATAATCACAATAATACTTTAACAAGACCTGGCTCAAAAAGATATTCCAGGCCCTAGCAAGAGTTTACGTTAGCAACCTCCATCATGGTTTGTATTGCCTATTAAGTAAAAATAAACCCAAAACACGTTCTGTTTTATATAATGTGTACGTAGTATAGAAGATTCAATCACTAACTCCACAGGAGGTTAAAACAGACCTTTAACTTAAAGTCTAAAGGAATGAACTCCCACTACTCCTGTGGTTTGTAAATCTGATGGTATTGTAAAAGGTTCAGATGGGAGCTATACTGATGTTGAGTGCAAGACCCATGCAAATCGTCACACTTGGGGAGACAGGGCCACTAGGGTGTGAGCCCTGAGAAGGGCCAAGGCGCAGAGTCTAAGCAGTAACCAGGTCTTCTCCAGAGCCTCTAGTGAAGAGGATGTTTTGCTGCTGGTTTCTGCCAGTTTGTGGCACACCAGGGTGGCAGGAAGATACACGGTACCAAATCACTAATAGAAGAATTGTCAAGGAAGGCCGGGGTCAAGGCAGGCACCAAGCAAGAGAGGTCAGGTCACACACCAGGGGTCAAATACCAGGGTTCAAGGAAATAGATACCAGTGACACGGGGCCACTGCAGACACAGGGAACACAGAAGGTACTGGAAGCAACAAAAGGCAGAGGTGACAGGATTATACACAGACAGGGGAACACTGGAACAGCACAAGGGAATGGGCTGGGAAACAACACACTGGGCAACAAGGGGTTAACACAGGAGCTGGACAGGGAAAGCATTGAATTTCCTAACAGGTATACAAGAAAAGCTCAGCAGAGCTAAGGGGCTCAGCACTGGTGGAGACACATTGCACGAACCTGAGTGCTGTGTCCGAGATAGGTAAATAGCCAGGGATGAGTAAGAGGCTATTTCCTGATTGGCCGGCGGGATGGACAAAACTGAAAAAACTTGGAGAAGCAGGTCAGAACTGCCCCCATGCACAGCAGAGAGGCGCCTGCACTTTAGTGAGGAAGAGGTAAGTGTGACAGGAATATTGAAATAAATGGTGACTCTAGTCAGTTCTAATAGCATAGGAAAATGTTGTAACATAGATCTCCCACCTATGATGACCATCTAAGACACATCCATTGAAAGAGTAAATAGTTTATTTTCAATGGCTATAGTAGACGGGGAATTCTCATTCCAGAAGATCAACCCTAATTCTATACCTTAATATTAGTGTGTCAAAAAGATGTTCCTCTATCAGGGCCAAGAGTCCTGTGTAAGCTTTGTGATGATTAGGTTAGAGCTTACACAGGATTAATGACTAACTCCCCTCTTTGTGAAGATAGCATGGCTAACCACTATGACAGGTACACAGAGGCCTCCTTTGGTGCAACTGGAGTATTTTTTAAGAGAGCCTGCTATTTTATTTTGAATGAGCAAGGTGATTGATTCTTGCCGTATAGGGTATCCAACCAGGTTCCTGTAACAAACTAGAATATTTAGAAGGACAGTTGGAATTTTGTAAAAATTGTGGAGCTTTTTAAATCCTTTCAGTAAATCAAAATTTGCAATTTGCAATTTGCTTTGCAGGGTGGATTTTTTACCAGTTTATGCAGCATTAATTATCCTTTGGGATTGACCCAATAAATAAGTCTCTATAGATCTCCATATTCTTCTTTTCAATGCAAAGCATGTGCCCGTCCAGCCATCTGCACTTCCAGATGTTCACCATATTATGGAAATTTTCCCACTGACCTATTCACTTACTGATTAGAAGGTTATCCATGTCCCAAATAAAAGCACAGATGTGAGACTGTAGCCATGGTGCTGGCAGCCAACATGGCAATATGAAAGAAAAAAGCCAACAGACTTTATCTGTGTGCTGTCATAGCTATATAGTCAGTTATAGATTGTAAAAATGTCCATTAAGTTTAACCACTAGGAAAAATAAACATACTAGAATTCCAAAAAGATACCGTATAATCACTGTTAATTTAGAGGTAGGTAAAAAAAAAAAACTAAAAAAACATAGTTCAATTTACTCCATTAGGGCAAAGAAATTCTTTCCTGATTCAGTGGGCCTGGTTTATTAAAGCTTCCCATGGCTGGAGAGAATACAATTTTATCAGTGAAGCTAGGTAATCCAGCAAACCTGTAATTAATTTCTTAAAATTAATTTCCTATTTGTTAGCAAATGGTTTCAATCCTGGACCAAATCCATTCCAGGTTTGCTGGATCACCCAGCTTCACTGAAAAAGGTGTATTCTTTCCAGCCTTGGAGAGCTTTCATAAATCAGGCCCAATGAGTCAATCGGTTCCTTGGATCTCTGGTGTCATTCCTTTTAAATTTATTACCCAATTGTGGTGCCATTATTTAATCAAAAGTGATGGTTAAGTATGAAATTTTGCTGTCTGGTAGGGATGCCTTGATTGTAAGACTGGCTAAAGACAATTATCCCTTGAGAGGTAAATCAGATTCTTCCTAATATTTATTTACTTTCAAATGATTATGTTTCATTTACCTTGATTGTATATAAGGGTTATGCAGAAAGATCACATCATCCTTATGGGAATTTTTATTTTGTTATTCATAGAAAACTATGATGACATAATAAGCATGATGGGAATTATATTGAAATATAAAGTATGTGACCAAATAAAATGTACGGGCACCTTACATACATTTATGTTGTTTGTGGAGTGAAAAGATGGAGGATCACTTTAAATCTAAATGAGGAAGCCTGTTAAATGTCCCAATAAAAGGATTATATAATCAGAGATATCTCTGAAAGCTCGACTTATCCCCATTTCATTGTAAAATATGATTAAATTTTGGAATTTCCAATGCCAAATACTCTTGTCTAATAATCCCCAGAAATAATGGATAAAAGTTGGTTTACTAAGTAATAAGGTGACAGCGGTGCATTTATTAAAGTTAATTAAGAGGTTGTTTTTACATGAAAAATTTGTGTTCTTGGCATTCATTACTTCTCGACTAATTTTTACAGCTTGTTCATTTATGCATCACGAGCGACACACAGTTCCCCCCGTCCTTGTCATTTTTCAAAACCGAAATCACGGGCTTTAAAGCTGATGGACAATTAATCATGTTAAATGCTGAAGCTCGGTGCTGAGAAATTGTTTCTCTGATAGATGGATCAGAAGTGAATGTTTTTCCTTAACAGAGGTCGGTAGCGTGTTATGATTCTCTCCAACATCTGTAACACCAATGCAACTCTATGTCGGGTCATATTTTGTCTTGTAAACTTGTCTTGCCAGGTTTTTTTAACTTTTAAAAAAGCTATAACTTAATACGTTTGTGTTTTTTAGACTTATGCATTAGGTGAAAATAAAAATGGTCACCATTCAGGTCAATTTGTATTAAGCACTTAGGATTGCTTCAAGAGAAAAAGTACCATCACAAACATATCTATGGGGATGAGTGGCCCATTTCCAAAGAATAACTTTGGCGGTGGAAAATATGATTTTGCATTACCAAAGAATTCGTGAATTTGTGTCCTTTAATTCCACTATCTGGCATTTTTTCAAGAAAATATGTGAAGCACACTTCTACTTCAGTTGTATCAGCCAGTTAAATGTGTTCCTGGCAGTCATTGCAAAGGCTGATTTTATCTATAGAGAGTCTTTATATTACAATAAATGTAATGGCTTAATAACACCAGCCCTTTGTCAATAATTGTCCATATTGAAATAATGAAATATTAAATCCCGTGAGTTTCAGTCACAAGGACCTGACGCGTTTCACAGATTGGGTATTCTGCTTCCTCAGGGGGACTCGAAGATTTCACAAGGCATGGTTCTTTATTGGAGTAAGGAATAACAGGACTAACTTTCAAAGTTAGCTATTCTGCTGTTGTTTATGTAAAAGAATTGTGAATTCAGGATGGTGCTCTTTTGTCAGATCATGTTCCAGAGGTGCCAGGGATTTGCAGGTCTTCTATCTGTGCAGATGAGTAGATGAAGTACAACTGACAGATCTTCAGAGTTTTGATATTTTGCCATATATTAGCTATTATGGACAGATGAGTTTAGTCCAACCTTTCCAGGGTTCCTCCAGAGGTTGCTAGGGGTTCCTCAAACCTTTGGCTGGTTGGCCTTCCATTTGATAATGCCTACATAGTTCTGCGACCAACACTACATGGTAGAATTACCTGCATGGCTCTAACGATGTTTATATTTGTCTATAAGGTTGCTTTTAGCCACCACGGTAAGAGGGGGTGGGCATTCATTTCATTGGAAACCAACATAAGAGTCTTTGTCTGATTGATTCCCCAAAAATTGGTTTTAGAAGATGTTCCCTGAGGGCAACTTTATTTGGGGCTCCTCAAGGCTAAAAAATGTTGAGGAAAACTGGCTTAGTCTAATACATGCTAAAAAAAACACTCAAAACCTAATTTGCTTTTTAACTAATAGGCCAATCTGAAGGTCAAGTAAATGTTATTGAAGACCTGCTGTTAATTTTACCAAGAAGCCAACCAGTACTGATTTACAATGGTGGGTTTGGGCTTTCAGGAATAAATATACTTTAACTGAAGTATCCCTAAATCCTACAAAGTTTAGCACAAGGGTACAGATTTTGAGCCATTCAGTTGTTAACATCCCATGCCATTCTTCTGCTTGTGCCTGTCTAGCTCAGCCACATTTACTTCTATGGGGCTCAACTATTCCCGTCTACCTTGAAAGAAGACAGCCCATAGAAGTGCGCTGGTGTAGATAGCAGGGTGGTGCAGGATGAAAACCATCTGTGGGCTCTGGGGGTTAGTTTAGGTCAATGTAGGATTTAGGATACTTTTTTTAAAGTATGCTTATTTGTTACATAGAAATGACCAGTAGCCAAGATGGGGTTATTTAATGCTCTATTTAAAACAAAACAAAAGTTTTTACTTGATCATCTAAGTCCTCATACAAGTACCTCTGGAATTTCCTCCTCTGAAATATAGATTGCACATTAGGCCAGCAGCAAGTTTGTACATGTTATTTTTTTATCATATCAGGCCAATAAGGAATATTAAAGCCATTTAGAATACAGTGACTTTCCCGAGAAAGAATCGCACTCGTACATGCTGCAGTGAGCATTTTCAAGAACCCTTGCGGCTGCCTTAATGACAATGTCATTTCACTGTGCTCGGAAAACTGCAAGCAGCAATGCAATTATTGAACAAATAATCATGCTTATTTATAAAGCACTTTATGTCAAGGCAATTTCATCTACAGAACATTACGTACACATACACAAATGAAAACAAATAAAGCATCTTACAGCCACCTAGTAGACGGCCGCAGCATTTCAATGATACAGACAAACTATAAGTCATGAGGGAAAGTAAGTACACCTGATGGAAATGGTTGGGTTTTTGTTAGCATACTTAAACAAGCAAACATTAGATTTTGATTCAAACCTGCTTATGGATCAAGGCGCTATTAGAGGAAAAATAAACATAAAATTGGCATAGTGTATGCATTCCCATAATCTGAGTTGTGCAGAATTATTGTTTGGAAAAAAGGTACAATACTACATTTACCAATATCTCAAAACCATTAAATAAGAATCAGGTGTTCATGCTTAGGTATAAATATTAGTAGCTTTTTAGAACATGTGCTTCTGGAACTTGTCGTATATAAACTTTAGATATTGAGGGTCTGTTGTTCTCTTTTCTTTTGATGTGTGTGGTGCCAGTATGCCAGATCAAAACAGTTCCCTAAAACCTTTAGAAAGAAAGTTATAAAGCCAAACAAAGCCAAACAATACCCTTCCATCGCTTCCATGCCACCATTCAGTGATGATACTGGGCAGGATGTAAATGGCATTTCCAATATCCCTCATCATATGTCCTGAGGGAACATGTTGCCATTCTTTCTTCCCTTTGATATTTTCCTTCCACCTGGACTGACCCTTGCCTAATCCTTCAACCTTGAGCTCTCTTAAAGTAGTAATAAACCCAATGTATACTCTCTTGTCCCAGTTCCTTTGCAGGGGGCTGCCATTTGCTTCCTTCTTCTCTTCTCTCCCCCTTTCTGACCTTCAGGCCATCTTGAATGGTCATGCCAGGGTGGTATAACTCCCATGCAGGCATGTAAGGGTCCATTTAGTCCAGGCACCTGCAGCGGAAGCTGGGATGTGTCAGGTATGCAGGTTTTTTGACAGATGAGACCATGATCAGGCAGGAAAGAATGCTTTTTGCAGGAGGGACATCACTTGTCCCTTTCTGTAATAAAGGCTTGCCTGATATCAGTTTTTTAAAATTGGATTTTCACTTTAAAATACTTCGTATTTTAAATTTCCTGCATGGTCCTGCCTACCAGCCACACACTTGCGAGCAGATGCCCGGCCGGTATCTGCTCTCCCTGACCTCGCGTGCCCAACATTCACATGCCAGAGACACAGATGCCTGGCCGGCATCACCAGGGGAAGAAGATGCCGCGCATCGCGGGCATCGCTGGAGGACTCCGCTGGAACGTGGGAACATGGTGGGACTTTTAAACTCCCTGGCAATTCCACCCCGAGTGTGGCTCAGGGTTACCGCTTTTGGTATTGAAAATTTACCCCGAGCCACACTCGGGAATACTGCCAGGGAGGTTTGGCTTCGTGCAGACCTCCAATGGATGTCAGAGAATTGTGGTTGAAAACGATCTTTCACAATGGTTTTCAGTGGTAGATGAATGAAGGAGTGCTGTACACACAGCATCATTCTGTTCTATGGAGAGGGGAGAACAAGCGAGTTGCCCCCCTTCATAAGAGGGAACAATGGTTATTCCAGATTGGTCGTTCTTCAGTCTGCCATGGTTTAATTAAATGATGTCAGAGAATCACTGTACACATTACAGATTTACTATTAGGCTTTTCCCTTTTTTTTCATACCTGGAATGTTACCTACGAACTTAATTGTATCTAAGGAGCCTCTACCATCTTCGACAAATACCTTGTCTCGTCTATAAAGAGCCCCTATCATTTTTTTCACATCTTCACCTTGGCTCAGAACAAGCACTGACCAAGCAGCAGTCTAGTTAATCGGAATACTAGAACTTGCAGGAATTTGTAAACACATCCCTCGCACTTCACAAACAGTAACGCCAAAGAGAAACATGACTGATTGCCCTGATTGAGAAGCAGAGGCTATTCCCCCTGTTACTCCAGACCAATTTATTGTCTGTGCTGTCAGCTGCTAAGAACAAGCAGTTCAGCATCACTGAATGTAGCCCCATGCTCCAAAATAAATGTATTTTATTTTTTTATTTATTTATCCATCTTTTTTTTCTGATAGATTCTTCGTTTTATTGCTGATATCAGTGCGAAGCTTCGCAGCGAGGAACTATTAATATTTATTAAGTCTCCAGACAGTGTCCGACGGCAGACATTTAAACATTACTTACGGGTTTTGTGCTACAATTACTGCACAATGCCAGATTCAGCAGAGTTTGTGGCTTATCAATTTGCCTGTCCCTCTTAGCAGGGGAAAGTGTCTCACAGCTAAAACTTGGGGTACTTCCCGGAGGATCAGCAGATTATTTAGAACACTAACAATTTCATACAGACAGGAGACATTCAATGGAACAAGTGACCCATTTTTAAGTTACAAAAGAAAAAGATTGGATCTTAGAGAATAAAAATATATGGTTCTAACATGGTGTGGAATTGAAATTTGGGAAAAAATGTGCCCTTTACCATATAATCATCAATTTTGGACATTTGTCTACATGTACCTGATTTAAAGAGGGGTGCAACTAAAATCAGGGCTAAATTCAGACCTCTGGTTCACTGCTCTCCCAACTGCTCCATTCAGTTAGAGATTGCAAGCAGTTGCAAAGCAAGTGAAGTGGATTGCAGCTGAGGTTACTGAGCACGGCTTGTTTCTTTTGGCTGGCCTTGGATAGTCATATCCCTTGACATGAATGCAACAGCCTTCAACGTCAGCTCAGCAGTTGGAAAGTGTTTGAAAATGGTTGCAGTTGCTGCTGGAAGGCTAAGAAAGTTGCATCAACCTCCTCAAAACAATGAACCACAGCAAACCGCAATATCAACCACATTCAACCACAAGACACAGAGCTGTCTTTGATGTTGAACTGTGGTTAACACAAAAACCACAGGGTCGAACTACACAGCGTTTGACTGGGAGTGGCTAATAGCAGCGGTTTGCAGCCTCAAGCCCGGAAGAGGACTTTAAAAGAGGATAGGATTATGTTTTAATGCAATTTTTCTGGTTGTTAGCAAAATTTATGGTGATCTGGATTGTGAGCCTTAATATCTGTGATATGTTTGTTTATTTGGTATTATACAAAGAGTGATACTGTAGTGCTAGGATTGGACTGGCAGTTTTACTGCTCAAAACCACTTGCAGTAAAAAGTTTATATGGGACCAAATGGGTTTGTTTATTATCCTTGATTTGAAAGGTGTTAGGAGGCTGGTTCATTACCACTGGTTTTCTTGGATGCTGCATGGAACATCTAGGGTTTCTAGAGACTTCAGTTGGTGCTGCTTACAAATACTAAAAAATGCTTGTGCAAGCAATTTTAGGCATCAACAAGCATTGTTATAGTAAAAATACAGTAAAGATGACATTTCCATTGACTGGTGGCCGTAAAGGGCAATACTACCCCTAATAAACACCAGATCGGATCAGCCATTGGAGGGGATAAGGGGTACTTTTGTTGCAAATGAGCTTTACTTATGCAATCCTGGAGGGGGGCAAAGGAAGTTTAGCTACTATCGGGTTCAGAAATTTCTGATGGCGGTGGAAATGGAAATGCAGCTGAAGGTGTAAATTAACAAATCCCAGCAACTGTTTACAGCAACTGCCCGCTGTGTACCTCAAGAAGCTGTCCACATCCCTAACATGAAATACCCTATTTCAAATGACTGCACTGACTAATTGGAAAACAATTTATGACCAATACCTATACAGGGAAAGCCTATCCCTTTCCCTCTGTAGCCTGATAGTATTTCTGTCCACAGTCCTTTCCTTTGATGTGTCTACACTGCTACTATGTTTATTACCATCTCCATGTAAGTGAAATTCGTTTTGCAGCTTTTGTTTAGAAAATGATTTGCACCCTATGTTCCTTCTCTTATCTGCACAGCGGTTGGCTTATCCCTGCCTGCCAGCTAGGCACCAGGTTGTGCTTTAAGCGGATTTGTGGGTTTATCTTGTACCTCTCCTGCCGATGAAGAAGAGTGGATTCTCTGATTTAAGTAAAGATTGTTTAAACTTCACAGCCACTTTTATAAAATAAAGAATAAGGGGTTTAGCTTTGTTCATTTATTTTTTGTTTTTGATACTGACGTGGTTCTTTTTGTTGTCTACTGCGTATACCAGAATGGTCTATATAATGTAGACCTAATAGTATAGTATATGTTAAACAGACAAATTTTAAGCTATGAGTATTTAATACCTTACAGGCCCATGTATTCCTAATATTTATCTGCCTTTTTATTCAGGCATGATGTCGGTTCAGTATCTACTACATGGACAAGGAATCTGCCTCAAAAGACATTGCCCCCTTTAGTTGGGGTGTTTTTGCCCACTTTTTAGCTCTTTTAGCTCTTTCTAATGCTTTCTTTTTAATAAATACATTCCCCATATAATTAAAAAAAAAAAAAAACATCCAGCAGTGATGATGGGAACAGTTCATTACGGCTAAGATTCTCCAATGGATGAAGATGATGGAAGAAACTTCCAGATATTTTAAATCTCTTGGCAAAATTAAAAGTCTAGTGGCCTTTGTAAAAACCATAGAAATCCCTCCATAGCACATTTTCTTTACAATGCACTTGTTGCGTACTGCAGGTTAAACTAAAAAAACATATTCTTGAAAGTTGTCCACACTAATATAAAAGTTTTTTCAAAATTACATGTCAAAACCCCCCTAGCATTCTAATTCTCTCCGTATTCCCATGCAAAAAGCAGTAAATTTTTTTGCATGGAAATTCATTTTACATTGTAGGTCTATAATTCTTAGGTATAACTCACCGAAATATGTCCAATATTTATTAAATTTAATATTAAACTTTAAATAAAAATACACAAAAATCTGTTAAAAAAATAGTCAAACATGAAATATAACTGTACAGTAGCTTGTATAATATATATATATATATATATATATATATATATATATATAATACAATTATATATATATTATATAAAGTTTTCTTTGTATTGGACTCAGTACAGCTATTTTGTATTGAATCTAATACAAAATGATTTGAATTTCCCACCAATCCTCCCGCCATCACCGACGCATGCACCGTCGTTACCGGGAGAACGTCTCTGCAGACGCCGGCTGAAGATTGAAGAGGAAGGACATGTTTCCAGGACCTGGGGGGACCAGCAGGATGCCGGGGGATGCCGACGAAACAAGGTAAGTGGGGTTTCATTAACTTTAAAGCGACCCTGAGTGCGACTCTGGATTACCGCTTTTAGCAAGTAAAATCCACCCCGAGTCACACTCGGGATTACCGCTGGGGGGGTTAAACCTGATAGATTGTGGACATACTATGAGCCTGATTTAACAAAGCTTTCTAATACTAGAGAAGATAGACTATCGTGGGTGAACCTTGGTCATCTAACAAACCTGTAAGGGGTTTTATAAAATAATTTCCTACATGTTTTCAAACCTTGGCCTTATTCAATCCAGGTTTGCTGGATCATTCAGGTTCCCCCATGATAGTCAATATTCTCCAATCTTGGAGAGCTTTATTTGAGACTGTGAGTTTAGGGGATTGTGGAAACATCAAGGACAATCCACTGCTGAAGGTCTTGGAGGATCATGTAGTTGGTAGCCTAGAGCAGTGTCACAACCAGGGTTCCTCCAGAGGTTGCTAGGGGTTCCTTGTGCAATGAGCAGTTTGTACTTCTCTAGTCAGTATAACTGACACCAATGATCTTTTTGGATATAATCTGTGAGGGTGAAATTCTTCCCAATTGCCAGCAGTGTAGGACGCACTCTTTTTTTCTAACCACCATACTAATATACTATGAGCTATGGATATTATATAGTAATTATAGAAGGGGTTCCCTGGGGACCTGAAAGTTATTTCAAGGGGTTGCCCATTGTAAAAAGAAACAGTGGCCCGGAGTATGGTATTGGACAATAATTATCCAACATCTATCAAAAATAGAAATATTTCCTTTGGAATCATTGACCCTTTCATATAAGTTGAGTCTTGACCAGAAGGTTACATTAGTATTTGACTTTCTCATTCTGTGTAAGGTCAACATAGGAAAATACTTCCAATAGAGGAGGAAAAGAGCCTTTTGAATTAAGTTTTGCTTTCGGTGAAAAAAAAATCTCAATTTTTAATTTAGATTTAGCTAGTGTGGAGAAGCAACACTTTCAGTGAAAAGACTTCACTTTGTGTGCCATTAACTCCCATTACACAAACATTATGTGTGCCTGAATGAACAGATTAGATTTTGACAATCAAGTACCTAATCAGTGAAGCGCAGTATTGAATGAGTGCAATGTAATAAGTGCATTTCATGACAGGCTGCTTTTATGTACTTATAACAAGGGTGACTGCTTGTTTAAATCATTCACAGAATATGTTTGGATGGGGATTTTAATAAACCAGATATTCAGAAACTGTTATTTGCAATCATGCTAAATATGAAAGCTGTGACTACTTTAATTTTTGCTGTTTAGGAGGGCAACTTGGCTTTACATTCAGTAACAAAGCTGCCAGCATAACACTACATGTGCTATGGAGCCAATAGGCACGGGGCCCAGTGACAAATTGCCTGACCCCCAGCCCTGCCACCAGCACTTCCTATTTAACTTGCCAACAAAGAATAGGAATGATTTATTATTAAATCTATTTAGATTAATTTGCTGCATAATATAGCAAGTCTTTACCAATCTAGTTCTCTGCATGTTTCTGACACCTGTCAGTGCAGCTCTCCTGTCATTATTTTAGAGTTCTTTTTTAAGCTGGGTAGGAAGAAGCTGTGGGGAGGGGGGGGGGGTGGCAGCCCCTGTATTGTGACCTAACTTTTCAGTTCCCATCCAAAAACAGCCCAGTGGTTACTGAAAATAGGGATGAGCGAGTTTTTAAAACTCGATCTCGCTGCAAATTTGGCCATTCTCGCTTACCAAAATTGTAAGCGAGAACGGCCGGTGTAAATTCGCCAAACGAGATGAAATTTTATTTTAAAAAACATGTTTTTCAAAAAAAAAAAGAAATTACAGGCTGTGCTGATCAATGAATGTAGCCATGGCTGCATTCATTGATCAGCTCAGGGTGCAATCCCCAGCACTAGAGGTTAAATGGGGACAAGACTCCCCATTCAAAACCTTCAGTGCTTTCTAATTGGCTGAGGAAAGGAAAATCCTGATGAAGCTCAAGCGTCATCAGGACTTTCCTTTCCTCAGCCATTTAGAGAGCCATAGAAGTTTTGAATGGGGAGACTTGTCCCTATTTAACCTCTAGTGTCGGGGATCGTACACAAGATTCCCAGGGCTGCATGAACAAATGCAGACCTGAAAATCCACTGCGATGCCCGGGCACTAGAGGTTAATTAACCTCTAGTGCCCAGAGATCGCACACAGAAGTATTCCCAGGGCTGCATGAAAGAATGCAGCCCTGGAAATCCTCCTGTACTGATTTCTTGGAACTTCCGATGGGTTCGCGAAATGGGTTCGCCTAAATTTTGCAGACCCATTGGAAGTTTAAGGAAATTTTCATCCCTAACTGGAAAGTGCCAGGTGGCGCACCCATCTAAAAGGTGCTGGGGAGAACACTACTATGAATTTTTGCTACTTATGAATTTTTGCTACTTATCCTCTGATCATGGAATGAGAAAATAATGTATCAATGTATGTGTGATTAATTACGTGTTGATAATTGATTCTTTTAGTTAACTGGTCATTTTATTACATAGTTACATAGTAAGTTGGTTGAAAAAAAGACATAAGTCCATCAAGTTCAACCACTAGGGAAACAAACAAATCTCGGATATAAAACCCTATGGCATAGTTGATCCAGGGGAAGGCAAAAAAAATGTCCTTCCTGATCCCATGAGGAAATCGGATGTTCCCTGGTTTAGCAGTCTCTGTTATCTTTATTTTAAAGACTTAAACTTAACTTTTTCTTAAAACAATATTTAGTAGTTGCCAAAACTACTTCCCGAGGGAGCCGATTCGACAATTTCACAGACCTTCTGACTCAATCTTAAGGTGTAGTCCAGCACAAGGCAACATGTGACACAAATGGCATGTTCACAACTCGTAAAATTGGAGGGCAGAGGAGAGCGCCAACTGTTGGTGGAACAAGGTTAAAACAGATAGGTTAGTAAAATACTTTGTCTTGGTACCTTTAGATTTACCATTTACGTTTAGTTTAGCTTTAAAATATAACAGCTATAGTCGGTAAATTAAATATGCATCAATGTTTTAAATGAGATAACGATTTTCAAGTTTTGAAGAAGATGAAATTTTAAATAAAATAGGACAGAGTGAAAACGCAGTTTATAAAAAATATAAGCTGTAGGTGTGGGATTCTATATTGGACATTTTTCCTTTGGATTGACATGAAGGTATATCCAAATGTGCTAAATGCTGGGTATTCATTTTGCATTTATTGGATGTTCTGGATGAACTGTATAGATTTATTGTAAGGGAAACAGGAATGAAAGGCAATCACAAAAAAATGTGTGTGGAAAATATTTTGATTGAAGAGCACCTGTCATTCCTCTTCATTGCTAGTTGCGTGTTTTCATTATTTACAATGAATACAGCATAACTAGCTGTCAGTCTCAATTAGAGAAACATTGTTGGATTTTTTGTATGTGCTAGGTGAGCTTGTATTACTTATGCATGTTGTAAATTAAATACCTAAATAATTTACAAAAAACAAGACTAGGCTCAAATTTGCTGGAGACAGAGCACAGGCTGGGGCTTTACTATAAGAATGAAAATATTACATATGTGAAATGATTTAAGTGCGCACTTCTTTTTTCTTGAACACGATACAGCAGCAAACTAAATGTTCCACTTTGATAACCCTAAACTTGCAATGCACAGGACAGCAATTAAAAATTACTCCTGACTTCAAATCAATCACAAAATAAAATAGAAGACAAACAGTTCCCAGTAAAAAAATAAAAAGGGCGGACTACACAAATACCTAAAAATCAAAATTCAACTAACTGATCCTAATTCAGTTTTTCAGATTTTCCTACACTGCCCTGGAACCCTGGCTGATCCATGTCCCCCCTTTTATAGTGAGAGGGCTGGCACATAAAGCCCCAATTGTTGATTTGATAGTGAGACCGATATCAATTACTGCTGGAGTTTCCAGATGTCTGAGTGGAGTGAACGGTGTGATAGAAGCTTGAAATGTTTATTCCAGGACCTTCATATGCACAATGGTTATAACATCTCTGTCTTAGTAGAAGTAAATGACAGTGATTCAGCAGGGAAGATAAAGTGTTGTCTTCTCGTATGGAGTATTGTGGTATGTGGGTGAGCTGCAGGTGGCCGTTTTTGGAAAATACTCCTTACGAGAAGACAACACTTTATCTTCCCCTGCTCACTCCACTTGGACATCTGGAAACACCAGCAGTACATCCAAATTGATATCGGTCTCACCATCAAATCACTGACAAGTAGCGATTCAGTATCACAAGGCTCTTAGTGTTGTAAAAAGCCCCAGCAATAATACTAAGTCTCCCCTTACCCCTGAGGAAGCCCGGTACGGGCGAAACGCATCGGGTGGGACACCTTACCGCCATTGCTAACCTAGTATGATAGTAAACAATATTGCTATTTTTTTTTGCAAAACAAGAGGTTATATGTTAGCCTAGGATTCATTTATAGAGACGCAGCTCTTAGTCTTTTAAGTTATGTTGTTGGAACAATAAAATTTTGTGTTTTTAAATTTAACTCTGGTTGCCCTTCAAAAGCCTGGCTTTCCCTCCCTCCTCTTCCTCTCTTCCTCCCACAGATACATGATAAGACTCTAACTGCTTTGGTAACTGCATTGGTAAATGTGGCTTGTTTAGATAGAAGCTCCCAAAATGGCACTCCTACACCTTCTGGATATGTGGTTAAGAAAATGCAATATGGTATGGAAATAAATATATGCACACTGGCAAATATTGGATACAACTTGGATGGGCCATTGGTAAGGCACTGGGAGTCTCTGCACCAAGAGCAAGGGGTGCGTAACTGGGAGACACCCCAATTCTGTCAATGTGCCAAATCACTACAAGCAACACTAATGTAATTAAGTCAGGACTGCAAGATGCAAAAGATGAGTAGTAAATCCAGCTGTTGTTGGTAATCATTATAAAAATAAAATACATCTACAGACATGTGCGTGCCAAGATTCTGAAACAGAAAACCGATTCAGGTAAGACTACACATGTCCCATGTCATTTGGAGTAAATATCTTAAATTTGATTTAGCATGCCTAAGAAAGAACTTTCATATCCTCGCTATATTGTACTGCCTGTATATTAAAAAGGAATAGTGTAGCAGAAGTATGTTGATGACTTGTTGCATTGTTGATGATCCTGCAGGCCACATACACGTCTGCTTGTCAAATAAATGAGCAAAACTCCAGCAAGTGTTTTTCTCAGGAGTGTGCCTACTCCACTGACATATGGATAAACATTTCATCGCTACGGAACTTTGTCACCAGCTTGTCACATCATATGACCTAGTTTCCCTCTAACGTATTTTATTAGATGATGTTTTTGGACAGAAGAAATCCCTGTTTTGTTTTGATGACAGCGGCAAACATTGCTTGTCAATCAGTAGAGGCACTTTTTAGAAAGAGGGGCATTTTAAAAGAGACTTTAGGTGTTCCTTTCACTGGAAATCTTGGGAGACAAAGGCAAATTGATCACGTAAGAGGATTGGTAAGAGTCAAGGGGATAAAAACTAACTTAAAAAAAATGTTAACGTGAAATTCTAACTTCTTCCATATTGTGTTCATACAATATAAAAGTACAAGACCTAAATGGTCCCATATTTTTATTATTGTATTTCATTCAGCAATTTGTGAATGATTCTTCTAGTGGTCAGCTACATACCAAGGAATTTATTATCAAGGACTGATGTCTTCCTGTCTTTGTTTTTATTACTGACCTGGAAGGACCAGATCAAAAAGTAAAGTCAAAGTTCCTAATCTACATACTTATTCAAAGGCGCAGTGCTGAACTGATCAGCCATTCCCAACAAGGGTTCTGTTGAACCCTAGAATCCCTTCTGAAGTTGCCAGGGGTTCCTTGAGCTCTAGCTTTTTGACCTCCCTGGTGCTACCTGCATGGTTCCCAGGCCAATGCCATGCCATTTGCAAAAGAACAGATCTCTGTTTATAAAGGTGGCAAGTTAACTAATCTATTGGGGCATTCGTTCCACTAGGAACCAAAACAAATATGATTTTCGCCCATTATCCGATTATTATAGAGTCCCTGACACCTTCAGATTTATTGAAGGGTTTTTTTTTTTGGGGGGGGTAAAAGGATTAAGAAAGGCTGATTTATATGAACAAACAGCCAGGAAACCGAATTTCAGACAAACTATACTTAACATTTGTAGCCTCCAAATATGACTATTTGGCTGTCGTAGCCTAATATGGCTGAAAATCGTAAATTTTCATAATACATTTTTATGTCTTTGACAATAATAATGTTGTATATTTAATGTATATTTGGTACTAGTTACTATATTAATGTAAAGGTTCTAAGAAAAATATAGAGCTGGGCATTGTAGGAATGTCAGTTTGCTGGCTTCAATACGGCATATGTCCTTAATCCGGAACAAGAGCAGGGATTCCATTTATCCCAGGTTGGTGTCTCAGAAAGTATTGAGGTTGTTGTATAAGCAAGACTGCTAGGAAATATTTTTAGAATAAAAGTTCAGCATGGCAGTTTTCATGGTCTGTTGCTAAACTGTCATTTGTATCAGTTCTTAGTTCTTGTATACAAATATATATTTTTTTGTTATTCACGGTCAGTAACAAGCCTATAGCTTAATATATAATAGCTCCCAAGATGTGAGGTATAATGTAGAAGGTTTGCGTCATTGACAGAGCAGAACAGTTTTGTCTATAAAGCAGAGAAATGCTGAAAAGGCAGCAGATGTCTCGTGGTGGAGTTCCATCAAATAACAGTCTGCAGTTTGCAAACATTACTCATGCCACTGAGCGGTCAGCACGGAGCACAGAAAACAGACACCGGTGTAAACGATGGATGGGTGTAATCTGACTTGACAACTCTATTTTCAATTTCTGGAAATAATGCCCTGTTTATATTTCCAGAGGTCACCATGATGGATTTTAAAATGTATTTTCAATATATACTTTACCTTTTCAGAGGGCTATAATATCTGAGGGCAAAGCGATGTGATAGCTCAAAAATGAAGAGAGACTTCTGAGAAATTTGAAAACTTCTAAAAACTCCCATTTTAAGTAAAGTTTATTGTCAGTGATCACAACATTATTTTTTATTTATTGCATTATTTATAAAGTATTTTTAGGAATGTTGTGTGTGTACCTGCTTTCTGTTCCCTAATATTGTATTAAATATCTTGATAGGATGTCACCAGACCCTGGTGCCCAACTGGTGACCTAAAGGGGGCTGGAAGACCTCATACTGTTCTTTGTTGCTTTTGTTTTGGCCATTGATTTCCAGTGATCAATAATGGATGTAAAAGCAGTGATATAAATTGGCTGTAATGACAGTAACCAATAAAAGTCCAATTTAACATGTCCCCAATTTCTGACCATCTCCTGTAGAATATTTTCAGTCTTTTAATAACTCATTTCCATCTCTTTTAAAGCCATGCTCTAATAAAGTTACAGAGAAAATAGTAAAAGGATTAAATATTGCAGCTATGCAGAATACTTGATGATTATGACACAAACTTATCCGTGTGCAGCCGTCCGGGATCTGCCATCGCTGCATCCTTGAAAGGCGTCACCTATGCTGCTGCCTCCACGGCTTAAACAAAAAGCCACCAGGACACAGGGATTTTTTTTTTTTTCGGTGAAAAGAGACATTACATTTCACCTTGTGGTGACTTTTGTTAGGTCCACTTTAAATGTGATCATCAGAGGGTACTGCAGCTTTGAAAAAAGGATTCAGAGACAGTTCTCAACTTTTGTCAATAGAGAAGAGAGGCACGTTTTAGCCCAAAATAAGCAAATGACCCACCACTGCCATGACCTAATTTAGAAAACCATACAAAGTAAATATTCAAATAACGGGATATTCACAAGTGTATTTTTTTCACAGCTACATTTTCTTTATAAAGCTTTTTAAATTACCAAATGGAGAAATGTAGAGACGGTGTAAAAGTTTAGTGCAAAATAGCACTTCAAAATATATTTTATTAGCCGCCCATAACAACTAAGGAAGAAAAAGGAAACTTTGTTCTGAAAAAGGGACAATCCCTCTAAATCAGAGGCAGTTGGGAGTCATGGCTTTTTTTAATGCTGCATAGTACAGCCAGCTTGCCAAAAGGTTGTTCATTTTAAAGGATAGCATGGCAGGAAAGGTTTAAATTTACACTGCTTGAGTGTTCTTCAGTTAGACATTCATGCCATCCAGGTATTTTGGCACTCACTGGAAATACTAAGAACACCTGTAAAATGCCCTAAATGCTATATAGGGAAGCCTACAACAAGATTTCTAAGCAAAGACCTTACACCGTGTCTCTACTCCTAGGCTCCAGTTTTTATCCTCAATTCTCTTTTTATGTTCTGATTTCTATTGTTGATTCTGATTCCTGACCCGTCTGTTTGTATGATCCATGTGTGTCTGCTGCTCTGACCTTTTGCTTGTCTGCACATCTCTTAATTTTTTGTCTTATTTGTCTCATTTCAGTGTTTCCTGGTGTATTTGAGGGCCACAACCTAGGAGCCATTCTGCAGCAAAGGCAACACTCTATGCAAGGTGGTTTTATAAATACTAGGAGGGTTCTTAGACTGTGTCTTGGTCCTCTTTAGCAGCAATGTATATCTGTTGAGATTATGGGCCTAATTTATTAAAGCCTTCCTAAACTGGAGAAGAAGCCTGTCATGGGAGAGCCTGGGTGATCCAACAAACCTGGAATTGTTCTAGTGCAGGATTGAAAACATTTGCCAACTAATAGCAAACTACTTTTAAGAAATCTATCCCAGGTTTGCTGGATCACACAGGTTCTCCTCAGATAGTCTTCTCCAGCCTTGGAGAGCTTTAATAAATCAGGCCCTATGTGATGACTAGGTCTATACCACTTACTTAACCTCCCTAGTGGTTCATTTCTTTCTGGTTTTATATGTCTAAAAGTTGTACATTGTTTTTCATGAAAATTTATTTTACAGTATAATATAATAGTATGAGTATAATAAAGTTTGAAACACAAAATCATGATTGAAATATGAAAATATGATCAAAATATGAAATTAAATAAAAAATATATATATATATATATATATATATATATATATATATATTTTTTTTTTATTTTTTTTTAATTTTAAAAAAAGAATAAATATTATACTCATACTAATATATATACTGTAAAAAAATGTTCTAGAAAACAATGTACTGCTTTTACACAAATAAATCCAATGTATCGCATTCAATACAGTTATTTTGTATTGAATGCAATACAAACAGATTTTGAATTTCCCGCCATCAACGTACACACGCACCAAAATCACCGAGAACTCCCCGGTGACTCATCATGTGCAGAAGATGCAGGAGGAAGAAGGAAGAAGACGGAGATTGCGGCGATGGACGACGCGGGACGCCGGCTGACCAGATAAGGCTATATTTACTATTACCTCCCATAGGTTTACCTACCCCGAGTGTGACTCGGGGTTACCGCTTTTCTACCCCGAGTCACACTCTGGGGTTACCGCTAGGAAGGTTAATCTCAGCCAGTCCCACACACATGTCAGAGCACACAGACCAGGTATTGGCCATTCAAACACTGTACTAGCAAGGAGAGAAAGTTACAATAATGGGTTCCTCCTTTGATTCTGGTGAGTGCACCTGACAGGTTTGAAGTGAGTGGGGCAGATAAGTGTCAACAACTGAAGGGAGTGGGGATGCTGAGTGAGCAATGCACATTTTTTTTGTATTTTTAGAAATACTTTTTACAAAATATTGGTTATTTTCACAAATGACATCTAACTCCCAATTATCTCCAAGTTCTTTGTTTTATTCAGAATGGAATCACAAAATCCAATAATATCATTTTGATTTTCTGCCTCCTCTCTGTTTTGTCTAATTCAGCCCTAATTAGTTGTCATTCAAACCGTCAACTCCGTCATGCTATTCATGTGTTGATCAACCATAGTATAATAGAATTGGATGCAATTACATTGACTGAAGACATTTGCAGCAAATCAATGACAATATGTGTTTTTATAGAAAAAAGAGAAAACAGTGACAAATATTAACACTTTCTAGGTAGCATAAAAAGTTGTGTCCTAATAAACCAAGTAAACTGTTGTTTACAGAAATTCTGATAAACTATTTCAACCAGAACTCATCAATAAAAACCTAAAAATGTGCTTCAATAAAATACTTTGAATACAAGAAGACTGGTGGTCAGCATGAAGCTCAGTGTGCAACCCTACTGGTAGAAGAAGAGTTAAAATGTTGATTTTTCACTGGGGAAAATGTTTCTTGAGTTCCTTCTAACACTGGGCACATAACCGAAGACTAGGCATTTAGTCACATCAAAATATAGAAAATGAATATTGTCTGAAACTTACGTTGTGCAAGCAGCTTCCAAGCTAGCTATTGGTCAACTAGAGGTGAGCAGAGTGATATGGCCAAAACTAGTTTACTTGCAAACTTTTTGATCTTACTTCAACCTTTAGCCTTTACTTAAATTGTCCACATCTTCCTTTTCAAAGTGTTGAAGACAATGTGGGGAATCTATTAAATCCTTCTAGAAATGTGTCTTACAGCTTTTTTTACTATCTTAGGGCAAACTTTACTGTCCACCAGTCAACTGGCTTTACTCCATACTGACAAGTTCAGTGCTTCAGAGCAATTGTAATCCATACCTTTCCTTCTCAGTGTAAGTGAAGGACAACTTTCACTTACCTGATAGCATTATTTTGTACACTGTTAAAGTTGCGTGTCCCGGTTCTTTCCCACTATCATACAAATACTATAATAAAGTTGGGTGCTGACGTTAGGTAACTCCAGAGCACATGTGCCGGGTTTACATTTTCAATGTCTGCTCAACAGGTGAAGTAAGAAGATATCAGACTCAAGTGAAGAGGAAGAGGTCATGGTAATGGAAGGGACTGGACATGGAATATTAACATCATAAGTAATTGGACACGGGATGTTAGCACCATACGTTGCTGAAGGAGAACGCTCCCAGAAAAAAAATCATAATATTAAGGTATACATCATGGTTGTACTGCAAAAGAAGACCAGCAGACCAGATAGCAACCAACCATTGGGAGTGCTCCCTGCTGTATACCCTAAAACCGGTGTTGATCAGGGTGGTCAGGGATGGAACCAGCCCCCAGACAATGTGATTGTTGTCTTTGTCATTGCCAATTAAATCACAATCAGGTTCAATGAACAGAAAAATCTACCAATGGTTACACGTAGAAGGATATCCTCTCATTTTTTGTTGAGCATACAGGACACAAAGAATCCGATTTAAAGTTCTCCAAGACTGGAGACATTTTAACTAACACCAATGATCTTTTTTGGTTTTCTGTAGGTGTAGCATTCTTACAATTGGCTGTCAATGTAATTTTTCCAAGTATGCCAATTTACTGTGAGCTGTGGATATAGAAATTTTACCAGGGGTTCCCTAAAGATGTGAAAGATTTTTCATGGGTTCATGGGTTTTTGCTTTCATCCACTGCAAAAAAAGTGCTGAATGATTCCATGTGTTAGTGGTCCAGTACTAATTTTGAAATCAGCCCAAATATTCAACATTCAGTTAGTTCTGTTAAAGTTGAATAAACCATTGATTATACTAACCTTATTGGATACACATACCTGGTACCCCATGTTTCCTGACCAGTATTACCAGAAGTAAAAATTTAATGATTACACAAAAGGTTCTCTTTTATTCTGGATGCCATGTGTGCAAACCTTAAAAGTAATTTTGTGTCTTAGCTACTGCAGCCAAGACACAATTTAAATAAATTCCATTAAACTATTGAAGTATTCATTATTTCCAAAGAGAAAAGATCTATGCAAATTGCAGAACATTCCAGGTGCATCTGTAATAAGCTTGCTTAAAGTGATTTTTCTCTCTAAGTAGGAAGCTGATCTTTAATGTTTCTAGTTATAAATTTAGCATGGAGCTCACATTGTTACTTCTATTAACAAAGTCGCAGAATCGCTATGCCTTCTGCAGCAAAATACAAAGAGCAAAAGGATATTCCAGGATATAGGCTAAAACATAAAGCCACCATTCTGATATTAAGGAAGGGTCCCCTTTGTCTGACCTGTCCAAGGATGAACTTCACAAGACCTTTAAAGGTGTCCAACAGTACAATAGCAGCAGATCACATTGCCTCCTCTGGCCTGCTATTTTCCCATAATGCATCCTGCTGCCATATCTTGACGCACATGCATTTGGGCATCCACATGTTCCTAATGCTCTCATGCCCAATGTATGCACTTTTAATGGTAGACAGGAGTCAACATAGAACTCTGATCTGTGGCTGCAGCCCCATGCCCTATGCTCATTTGGATTTTGGGCAATTTTTGAAAATAGAGTTTGAAGCTGCTAAGTAATAAGCCACTTGACACTTTCAGGTATTTATTATCCCTCACCAAGGACATAGCCTTATGACAACACTTTTATCTGTTTGTCTATCTAGAAGAACAGAAGAACTTTTGTTCAGCCATTAGCCAGGGTTAAAACCAAACCCTGTTTATACTCACTGTTCCACCACTGGTGCCACCATCTTTTTTCATCTTCCTGATTGGCTGGACTGGAATAACTGAACTCCTGAGTCGGCAGGTGGCAGTTCATTTAGTCCTTGCAACTGCCAGGAAACCGGCATTTGCATAATATTCCTTGGAGATCAGGCAATAAGGAATGCTTATTGCTAAAGGGACATTGCCTGTCCATTTCTGCATTAAAGCCCTGCCTGGTCACAAATTTTTAAAGTGGGCCTTAAGTTCCGATTTAACATCTACTGAGGGAGGCTCAGAGATGACACCACCTGGTGCCTGGCCTGTTTTTGACCACATTACTATGGCTCATTTCCTTCTGCAACCTCCGACCTTATGTCTTGCTACAGTGTTGCACATTTGTAATGAAAAAAGGTAAATATTTGAAAAATGTTGAAGACAAATAAGTAAAAGGTTCACTTTAACAGACATATCTATTTAGGGTGGATTGACCCTTCAAATGGTACAGAATACTACTTATGGATCTGCAATTTTAAGTGTCATTCAAGGCAAACTTTCAGCTCATAAAGAAGCCAATTTCTCTTGGAAAGGTCAAATTTGTTATCTATCAAAATAGGCCGGGATGGAGGAATAATGAGCTGCCTAAAAGCACTGGCCTTTTTACCTTCAAAACGGGCTTCTAAATCTAAAGTCTGGAGAGCACTGACTGAAAATCATTCTGCTCTGTCTGCTGGAAAGGTCAGCTGCTGAAATATTACAGGATCATTTTACTGTGTTTTAATGTGAAGCAAAACATAACGGTATACACCAAACCGCATATATTTACCGTCCTCCCACTTTGGAAGGGGGGGTTTCTCAACAGCCGCTTGGACAATAGGCCATCCATGTGGGGCTGTCATCCACCGAGACGGTGTAAAAAAAAAAAACGGGGCGTAAATACTTTGTGTATTATTTCCCAGTGCTAGAGAGGTTATCAAATGCCAAACTAGTTTTCAGCACCGCTTCCTCATCCCAATTCCGAGATTCAGCTACAATGAGATAATTCCCCAGGGAAAATCCAGCAATTGCTTAGGAAGTTAGAAATTGTGAAGCTTGCTTCACTTTTTTTACCATGTTGCTTTTTATTGGTTTTATTGCAAAATTTGATTTTTCTTTTTTTTAACCATACTACAGGCAAAGCAATAATAACTGTAATGATAACAACCATCATTTTCAAAGTCTAGGCAAAATAAACACAACTGAATTAACAGGTTTTAATCTTTTCAGAACTTTATGTCTTTTTTTTCTTCTTTCTAAAACTGAACTCCAAATAAAAATTCACAAATAGTAATATCCCAGTATATTAAAATGTTATCAAAATTTGTTTTATTGAAATGCACATCTTAAATCCATAGCTGATCCTTGCAGTAATTCCTTTTCACCACCAGTTGTCCAAAGTCTTTGTGATTCAGTGAGGCCCACCATCTTTCAACTCTCATTTTCTTATCCACAGGTGTCAGAGATCTGCCCCTTGAGTTGTCTAGCAATATAATCTGGGCTGAGTATTTCATTTACCTAATTCAGCACAGCAGAACTCAAATCTTGATAATACAAGCAATTTGCTATGCGTAACTAGTTCAGCGGGCACACAGATGAATGCATCCAGTGGTCCATTATATAACATTGTATACGTAAACTTACTACATTATATACGTGAACTACTAAACTTTAAAAAGAAACAGGCCTCATGTTTCACATGATGATTGATATATCCAAACTGTAGACAAACAGCTGAATACATAGATGAAATGGATAAAGTTTAGCTTTAGTACTTGCCAAAGGATTTGTATTTTTGCCCATCCACTCACAACTATTTGGCAGAGCAGGAAACCTAATTTTTCCCTAATGTAATTAGGTCTAGACTATCCCCCAGACTGTGAATGGATAGTGAAAGAAGAAGCAGTAGAATGCTGTACAAAGAGTATAGGAGATTGGTACCCAGCAGGCAGTACTTTCCTTTAAGCTGGTTGACAGATGCGGGATATCAGCTTCTTGCAGTTGGATGTATGGGTTGTGGGAGACCCTCAGTGTACTCACTTAGAATGGATGTTCCTGCATTGTATGTGATGACCTAACAGAGGGGATAGATCTCAAGATGAGTTGGAAGCCTGCAGGAGTAAGGTATATTGTAAGTACAAATTCTCATTAATGGTATCCTAGACTTTTTTTGCATGATCACCCTAATGTTCCTTTTCCATATATTTCAAAACCCCACTTCCTTCTCCTAAACCAATATTCCTTGTAACTAAAACCTTTCATTGGAACTTTATAAATCAGCCTATAGAGGTCGCATAGACCTTTCTTTTATTTTGCACAATTCAGGATACCCTTTTCTGAAATGGTGTGGTGTCATAATGGGGTTAGGTTCACTAATTCCTTTGAGTTTCCTCATACCAAATAAAATATAGCAGATTCAGCTGTAACAAACTTTTGTAACCCATAATGTAAAGCATGGCACTTTTCACTATAAAAGAGGTAAAGCTAAAAAAAGAGATATGGATTAGTTAAAAAGTATTATAATAATTCAGATATGGGAAAAAAAATCCATGGCCACTTTTTTATTGGGGGCTTTTGTCTTTTGTTTTATTGCATGGTTTGTATGAGGTCAGCAGTCACTTTTAGCTGCCGTCCTGTCCTTGTATGGGGTTTCTTGCATGGGGTTGGCATTGCCTCCAAATGTGGTCATCCAGGGTATGGTTGGAAATTAGCCCAAGTTTAAAGAATTTAAAGACTTTGTTTATTTTCAATGCTGCCTTCAAATCCACATAAAAATACTTTCTCCCTAACATTTTTTAATTATTTTTTTTTTAACTTATGCAATAAAACATGTGGAAGGGGTTTCTTCCAAAGGGGTGGCAATGCCTCTAAATGTGGTCATCCTGGAATCCATATCTTCTATTTATTTATTTTTTTAAGTATTTATTAGCCCCTATTAGCCCCAAAACATCTGGAATTGAATAGAAAGATTCACCAAACTAAGCAGACACGCATGTTGTGTTCATATGGTCTCATTATGTGGTCCAAAAGTCAGTTTTTGATATTTTTGCAGTTTTTCTAAACCCCAGAAGTGCTTAATTAAACTGTAAATCTGCAGAGTTTTCTAAATGTCTTTCCTCATATTTGCAGGCTCCCAAGTGTTCGCTGGTATATAAACAACATGTTTCAGAATATCGAATCCCTAAAAAACTTTGCTGGATTTCACAGCTTGCAAATATCTTATTGAAGCAGTTCATCAAAATTCGCCGAAGAGTCCCTTGCTATTCCAAGCCATAACTTACACAGGCTCAGGTAGGGCATGGCATTAATCTTTAATGACGCTTGATACAATGCCCCATTGCAGATTTTTAAATTATTCCTGTCTAAAGGAGCTGCAGAACGTTTTAATGATGTGAGATCTGTTTCATTTTCTAAATGTACTGAGAAAAAAAAATCTTACTCTTAAATCTTCAAAAAGTCATCTCATGTCTTTTATGTATATGTGTTTGTTTAGGTTTATTAATTAGTTTCTGAAAAACAACTTCAGGCAAACATAGGCAGAAAAACACCTTTAAGGTTATTTCTGTATTCATGAGACATTTTTCGGTTTGGCAGGCATCTTTATATTGGTTTGCCACATGCCAGTTAAACATTGAAGGTAGAAGTAACAAAACTGCCTGGGGCATCGAACTTCTAGCGTGCCGTTGACTCACTTCCTCAATTCCTTCTCTTTTTCCCAGCTTCTAGTTTGGGCAGACATTTACCCGTGTTTAAGCAAGAAATAAACCCATCTCCTGATAAGGCTACAAGTGTCTTGTCTCAACTATAGATTGGATAGTGGGTATACCATATTATTAAGACTTGAGATCATCCTTACACAAGTCACGGGGGGGAGTTGGGGCTGTGGGAATGAGAAAGACTTGTGCCTCAATCTATGAAAACCCTTCCTTCCCGATGTACAGAGCCAAAATTTGCAGGGAAATTTATATAGTGACAGCAACGATGCAACCCATAATGATTGTTTTGGCAGACAGGATGGAAGGCGTAAAACATGTGATTGGATGTGGAAGAGAGCCACCCAATTGCTAGTCATTGCCCGGCCATAGAAAGATCAAATTTTGACCATAAAAATTTGAATAATGGATGTAATGATCAGACACTATACACTCATCCTTAAGATATCTCTAGCTTCCTTTAAGCACTTTGGGTTATTACTCCCATCACGATCAAGTTTGACCTTGGATTTTGGCTTCAGTCCTGATGACAATTTGTCTTTGGTTCTGGTCCTCCAAATTCCAACTCAAATCGTTTTTCCTTGTTGCAGCTTGAATTCAATTTAACAGTGTCTCTCCACCCACATCGAGATAGATGAATAGATAGATACATAGATAGATAGATAGATAGATAGATAGATAGATAGATAGATAGATACATAGATAGATAGATAGATAGATAGATAGATAGATAGATAGATAGATAAGAGAGCAAAAACGTGAGTTTTTCGGTTCTCCAAAATTTTGGCAAAATTTTTAGTTTCTGTAAAATGCATTAGGTAATAATGATGTGTGAAGCTGTCCAGGTTCTGGGAATTCCTGGTTAAGAGAATAGGGGATTTTCTGAACCAAGAGTACATTGAATCAGTTTTAGCCAACTACTTAGCTGGAAAAGTAAACATCAGGCACTGCAGGCAACAATTTAATTTAGTTTAATTGACAGATAAAAACTACCAGTTCACCATGTGAACACTGCCCGCGTGTAAGATCCAAGGCTCAGCCAGTGTTGACCTTGCCCACCACAGTAAAGTTAATTAACTTTTTGCATTAGTAAAAATAAATTGTAAGCGATTAAAACTCAATTCTAACTCACAGTAGAATTAAATGTGAACCTCATCCTATTAAGGAACTTGAATTTAAATTGTTTTGGGTGTATTTTGAGGTACTATGGGATTTAATTGGTTCCTAAAGCAAATGATGGTTCTGTTTTTTTGTTCAAAATATGCTAACTTTGACAGTTACTCCAAAGATGATCCCAATCTTAACCTTAGTGATAACCATAAGCTTTTGGATACAAAAAATATGACCCCACTGATAATCAAAGCATTAACTCTAAAGTAAACCTAAAAGTGGCCATAATAATAACCCAAGTGGTAACCCTAACCCCAACCTTTGGTTGTAAGAAATGTAAAGTGACCCCTTATGACTGATAGTAAAAACCATCACTATGCTGTTAGATGGCTCTCCAAACTGAGTTGTAGAACAAATAACAAAAATGGAAATAGATACATTTCATAAGGTGAACTATATCATATATATATAAATATATATATACTTTATTATAATGTTACTTTTACATAAAATAGTGGCAATTTTTTTCCTGTACAGAAAGTAGAAATAAGTACATTTGTTCTCCATCTATTAAGTCACTAAGCTCCATTACATCTGTCTTGTAGTAAATATGATTTTCTTTCAGTTAGAGTTTTCACAGTGAACTAAAAGCCAAAGGTTTCCTATTCGTTCTCCGAAGAAAATTATAGAAACAGAAGAGAGGGAGTAATAAATTCATGGTAAATTATTACATTAAGTAGATTGTTCAGATGTGATTTCCCACCGAAAAATACCCCATGGGATCATGGATAATTTCTCATATTTTCAAGAGCATAATATGAACTCCCAAATGAGCAATTTAATTAACCAAAGCAAGGATCAGATTTGATCATATCGGACCATGACACGAAAAAAAATTGCTATAGCAACCGCACCTTGCCGCAGCAACACAATACATCTGCCACTAATTGGCCCCTGCAAAGATATACTCAGGGGTAAATGGCAGCTTAAAATGAATTAATTTTAAAAAAGGAAAGTATGATCATTTAAAAAATATATATAAATATAGGGTAAATGTATACCCCAACTCCAGACACAATTTTTGAAAAGAATAGGTAGTCAATTTTGTATGGTTTCTAAGGAAACATGAAAAAGTTCATGGAACAAGAATCTGATTTGTCCAGGTGAAGGAACTCAATGACATAAGGTTTCTCCTGATTGCCAAGGTATTCCTACTTGGATGCCTAAGGAAGTCCAAAAAGCAAAATTCCATACTGCAGAGATGGAGACATAATCCTGCCCCTGTGCAAAGCATTGGTCACACCACATCTGGAATATGCAGTCCAGGTTTGGGCACCAGTTCACAAAAAGGACATTGTGGAATTGGAGAGAGTGCAGAGAAGGGCAACTAAACTAATAAAAGGAATGGAGGAGCTCAGCTATGAGGAGAGATTAGCTGAACTGAATCTATTCTCCCTTGAGGAGAGACGTATAAGGGGGGATATGATCACCCTGTATAAATATATAAATGGTCCATATAGAGAACTCCCTTCCCCATTATTCACTTTGAGATCATTACAAAGCACAAGGGGGCGCTCTTTGCATCTGGAGGAAAAGAAGTTTAAGCTCCGGATAAGGAAGGGATTCTTCACTGTAAGGTCTGTGAAAATGTGAAATTGGCTCCCTCAGGAAGTAGTTTCAGGAAATTCTATAGATTGCTTTAAGAAAAAGCTGGATGATTTCTAGAAGCACAGAATATAACTGGGGATTTAAGCTTTAAAGAAAAGATACCAGAGACTGTTGATCCGGGGAACATCATCATTTCCTCATGGAATCAGGAAGGATATTTTGTCCTCTGTTGAAGTAAATTGTACCAGGATTTTTTTTTTTGCCTTCCTCTAGATCGACTATGTCCATAGGATTTTATATTTGGGATATGTTTATTTCCTTAGTGGTTGAACTTGATGGACTTTGATGGATTTTTCAACCTGACTTACTATGTTACAGGCAGGTAAGTTTGTCCTTTCTTGTATGAAGAACTTGCCTGTTCCACTAGTACTGCATGGGAGATGGGCATCTTCACTTCAGAGTGAGGCAGCTATGTCAGCTCTGTACATAATAATATTTTTATAATGTTTTTCCCCAATGTACATTTAAGCACACAACAAATAACGTGAGAGCCTGTAGAAACGTGTGAATTAGGCGCAATGCGCTATTCAACAAGACAATGGTTTCCCTGCCAAACTTTGCCCTATTGGTCAGAAAGGCAGCCCAGCACCCAAAATCCTAAAACCAGTTTCATAGCCTGTTAAATGCAGCAGACTTTATTTTTACAACAGATGATTTTAAAAAGAATTTAAAATAAACATCAAACAAGATCATTTCAAAAGGTGTGCAATACAATGGCGCAATGATATTCAAAGTGCTTGAGCAATAACTCGTGTCTCTCTTCACAATGGGGGACCCATCTGGCCCACACAATCAGTCAGTAATTACATCTACCTAAAACAACAGAACTGAAGCAGCTGGTCATGGAGCGGTTGGGAGATTTGAGCAGAAAATCGAAACACAATAAATCTTTTTCTAGCTTTTATGTTTTTTCAGACAAAAAGGAAGTATTTCACAGACGTCACCAGATGAAGAGGCATGCTTTCGGTATTTATTGTAGTTAGGACGTGCTGCCCCTGACATATCTTTAAACCTCAGGACAAAAACAAATTACAATGCAGCTTACCAGTCCTTATTTATAATGGCACCATTGGTTTACCTTGTTCAGGTGTTTTCCATGTGGCAGCCACTGAGTCCCTACTTAACCAAATCATCAAGAAGGGTTACTGAGTTGGTTACACAATCCAGGTCCTCAGGGGCATAACTCTGGGATACCACCCTTATGCTAGCCATATACAGAGCAATTTGCAATGGATTGATTTTGGACATCATTGCCAAAGAGTTCAGACAACGGGGGAGCCACCCCATAGTATGCCCCCCTAGGACACAAAGTGTGTTATGACTACATGGAACACCTTGCCTTTCCATAATCCCCATTACATAATGGAAATCAGGGCTGTAGTCTACAGAAACAGCTTGGAAAAGTACAGTGATGCTTGAAAGTTGGCGAACCCTTGTCATTTTCTATATTATATATCAATCATTAGGGGTCCAGTATTTTCAATCAATGGGATGACAATCAGATGTGAGAGACCCTGTTCCATTTAAAGAATGGGGGTCCACCAAAGCCTGATCATATATTATTTGTGGATATGAATCAGGGATTAAACAAAGGAGACGTACGAGGACCTGAATAGAAGAGTTGGTATTGTACATAAAGCTAGAAAAGGTTACAGGACCATCTCTAAAGAGATTGTACTCCAGCATTTAAAGTCAGACAGATTGTGTAGAAGTGGTCGGCAATGACGGATAACACTCATAAATGCTGATGCTGTAAACAGAAAGTCTCAGCTCATGGAAGTTCTGGCAGGGTCCATTGTATTTAGTGTATTTAAAACACTATTTTTGGTATATCGGTATATTGTGTAATAAAACAAATATAATTGGCCAAGTGGACCTTGACATTTTCTTCCAGTGTGGACAAGCATTTTCCAGGGGACTCAGATACACCAAAATTCAAACATTGTTTCAGCCATTAGATTGGCCAATATCCAGTAACCAATGGGGTGATTTCTGTGAAAATATTTTAGCCAGAAAATTCCTAACTTTGCCAACTTTAGGCTTTTTTTTATTATAATGGAAACAAAAATTGGTGATAAAGTTTTATTGGAGACACTTTTTTTTCCCATGATAATTCTTACAGATGTGACACCTTCTTCACAAGGGTAGACTTACTCTCACTTACGGTTGTCTCAAGGACAGGAAAGAATAAATCTTCCCAACAAGGAAAAAGACAACAGCAAAAATCTTTCAGTTGTTTTAACCCAACACCACACAGCCTGGTTTCCCGCTTTACAAATATGTACAAAAGCGTTTATTGGAGCTTCTGTAGCCCCCATGAGCTGTTTAAAGCCTATGACATGTCTAAATTTCAGGTGCATTATTGATTCCCATGAATTTTGCCAAAATGGTGAATTCAAGCCCAAAAATCTTGATTGCACTGAAATTTATTGAATTTATACTTCTCAATTTCCTTCACTGTTACCAACAAAGCGACCCAAATCGGGATTGCTGAAACTGAAGATTTCCTGTGTTTTTTCTTATCAGCAAATTATCCCAATATTGATTCATTTATCTGTGTCATTGATCAATTCTACCTTCTCTGCATATTAAGAGGTTTGTTTCTAAATATTTTCCCCAAAGATTCACCCAACTATTACGCCTCGTATAAATATCAAATAGACATCAGATAACTGTTGTTGGAAACAATCTTTTGTGATCAGTTCCAGTGACTAATTTATGAACTAATTTATTTAGTGTCCTACACACAGCACCTTTCTGTGTTATAGAGAGGGGAAGAGGGAGAATGAATAAGTGGTACCCTACTGTGCTCGCCTCTATAGGAGTGCAAAGTAGTTGTTACCGACCAGTTGTCCATCAATCCACTGTGTCTGGTTCTCGGGCAAGAATCATCTAACGTGTGTACGTAGCTTTACTGAAACCTATTTTACCCATTGGGTGCAAAGTACTTACCTTTATAATTACACGTTTATTTTCTTATAGTATACTTTACAAGGAAAAGCTGTTAAAAACAAGTCAACTTTCTTTTTGTTTCTGTGCAGTTTTGTCTTTTGTATTTTAGTCCTATTAGACTATATTCCAAATCATTTTTGTGAGTGGAGATTACCAATAATTCATTTCGCTCAGATGATATGTTACGGCCTCCAATCTGTCCATAAAGGATATTGTCCCATTCCTTCTAGTTCAAACTCAATTACCACTGCAATTTATCTTAGTCCTGCACTCTACACTATGTGCAGACAGGTAAAATTGGAACAAAGCTACATAATGACATGGATCCCAGTGACAAAGGAACACACAAAGCAGCTATACCAAATGTTACTTTGTTTTATCAGAGCATATAATATAAATGTATAGATATTTTAGGCCAGTTTTATATGTAATAGTGATTCTTTAAAAGGAAAACTGATAGATTTTAGGGCAATTTTAGGTTTATAAATAAAAAAAAACAGTTTTAAACCTTTACAGCTTGTTGATGCATTTAAACAATTCTTTTCTGTTTTTATTTTTGATATTGCAGAAAAGTCACTGCTGCTCTTTTTCTTTGTGCTGGATATCTGATCCTGTATTCACCTGGCAGTGAGTTCAGTTCAGTTGTGAACATAAACATTGGGTATAAGATCACCTTTTACTCCTACAGGATGCCCATTCAATATAAGATTCACAAATTATTCACATCCTAGACAATTTTCTCAGTCAAGCTTCTTCCAGGGGTAAGTTTTTATGATATGTTGTTTTGTATAAAGTCCCAAAAATTGGAGTTTTTCACCCAATGTTTTTTTTTTTTTCCTCCAGGGGTTCCATGAGCAATGAGCAATTTGTGCTCCTCGGGTCGGTTTAAATTAGACCAATGATCTTTTTGACTATATGTAAAGGTGACATTCTTCCCAATGGCCAGCATCTTCCCTAAAGATCTAGAAGATATTTCAAGGGTTCCCCCAAGGTGGAGAAAGGCTAAACTAGGAGAACTTGTTTCATGACACTGCTAGATGACAATTTTGTATTAGGTGGAAGGCCTACAATGTGCGCAAACATGCACTTTTATAGCCAGGTTCTTTTTTGGTCCTTTGTGTACACCGGTTATATCAAGCAATTGAGTAAATCACTAAATATAAATTGGGCCTAATTAATCAAAGATCTCCAAGACTGGAAAAGAGCGACTATTATGGCAGAATCTGGGTTTTCCATAATGGATCTTGTCTACGATTGAAAACGTTAGCCAAAAAAGTAGCAAATGATTTTAAATTTTCCATTCCAAGTTTGCTTGGTCATCCAAATTCTTGCATGGTAGTCTATCTTCTCTAGTCATGGAGAGCTTCAATAAATCAGGCTCAATGTGTTTTGTGACCACTCAGAAGGACCTCTGACCTTCTTCTAACAGCCCAATCAATGGAGATTAACAAAAATAACAAATAATATTGACTGCGCCATCTCAGCAGAAACATTAATTGCGATAAATCTTAGCAAATTAGGGCTTGCAAATCTGGTTCACATTTGTCATGTAAAGAACATTGGCATGTAGAAGGGACTATTGGGTTTGTTTAATGCTACTTCATTTAATTACCAGCAAACATTAAACTCAAGTCAAATATAAAATACACGCAATTAATGCATTTCTATAACATTGTAATGAAAGGTATTGTTTTTAAAGTCTACCTACCTAAATTTTACTTGTTATCTGCATCTTGTAATCTGTTCTCAGGTGGAGCTTAGACTGGAAGGGGGAAAGCGGCACAAAATGCCATTGTGCTGACGTGCTCATGTGCTAAGAAGGAATGTGCTGTATGGAGAGAAATACAGGCAAAACTGAATACTATTGGCCATGTATGGCTCATATTTGGGGAAATACTCTGTAAAAATAAGGAATCTTTTTAGAAAAGAAAGATGGAGGTGAAGAGGAAAGGGAAAATGGGAGAAAGAGAAGAAGAAGGGGAAGGAAGTGGGGAAAAAAGAATAAAAGGAAAGAAGGAAAGGAAGGAAGCGAAGAAGGAAGGATTGGATGAAGAAAGAAATCAAGGAAGGGAACAGGAGAGAAAAAAAAAGAAGCCAGGTTGAGAGAAAAAAGAGGAAAAGGGGAAAGGAAAAATTATATAAGAAAGGAGGGAAGTCAAGAAGGAAAGAAGGAAGGAAAGTCAGGAAGACAAGGTGGAAGGAAGAAGAGAATCATAGGGAAAGGGAAAGAAAGGAAATAGGAAAAAGGAAAAGGAAGGAAGTCTAAAAATGAGGAAATTAATGAATAAAAGGAAAAGGAGAAAAGGAAAGGAAGTCAGAGTGAAAGAAAAGAATGAAGGAGAGAACATGAGATGGATAGAAAGGAAGACGGAAGGAAAGAAAGGGAAGAGAGAAAGTAAGGAAGTGGAGAGGAGAGATGAGATGAGACATAGATGAAATCAGGATAGAAGAAAAAGAGGAAGGAAGTAGGAAAGAAGAAAAAGGGAAGAAATTAATAAAAGAAGAAAGGGAAAAAAAGAAAGTAAGAAAGGATGTCAAGGTAAAACAAGAAGAAAGAGGGGAGGGAGAAAGAATAAATGGAAGGAGGGAAGTCAAGAAAGAAGGAAAGAAGAAAGGAAGCAGGGAGTGAGAATGGAAAATGGGAAAGGTAAGGAGGAGGAAAAAGGTAAGAAAGATACAGAGGAAAAAAGAAAGGAACCAAAAGGGGAAAATGAAAAGGAATGGAGGAAAACAAAACTTCCATACATATCATTTAGGCCTTTGGATGCCATTACTGTATTTCTTTCAGCAAATACATGCACCACCATTTAAACAGACTCATCCACTATAAGCAGCCATAGTTTTTTTTTTACCTTTTAACATTGAGCTGCCAGCTTTGTTGTATTAGTAATTATGCTGCATGCTACAGAAGGTTCTGCCGGTAATCCACCACAACCACCATGCTGCCAGGTGTCCTGAGTCCATCCATGGTACTCAGGACCAACATGACCAATGTCAGGAGAGTAAGAAGATCCGTATGTGTAAAGGCGGAAGATCAGAAATATTTTGTGTTTGGCACAGTCATTTGCCTGTAAAACCTCCAACAGCATCACTTTTAAACAACTTTGCATACCAATGTTTCTCAGTATTTATATGGGCTCAAGCAATACTGAGGCTTAATATGTTCAGGACCTTTAATTCAACACAACTTCATCTTTCATATTTACAAAACATGGGAGAAGATATTTTGTTTGTATGCAGTGAAATAATAAAGATAAACTAAGATTTGATACATATAAAAATTGCAACTACCATTTCATTCTGCAGTGTTTCTGCTTTTAGAAAATATATAATAGATCAGGAATTTTAAGTAGTCCTTGGGGATTTGGCCATTGCAAATATTACAAAATAAAATATTCTTGCAGCTGTAATTTTTCCAATTCTTATTAGTAATCCTCTCTTTTATTGTATTCTAATGTCTCTTCATTCCTCCTTCTTCCTTTCCCTTTCTCTCTATCTCTGTATCTGTCTCTTGCACAGTTCTTTCTTTCCTCTCTCTTCCTCATTTTCTCTCTTTCTTTCTTCTATTTTCTTTCTTTATTTCCCCTATTTGCTCTCATGTTATAATAAGCAAAGACTGAAGCATACAGCATCTGACTTTCCTTTACAAGAGAGCAGGCCATGGACTTTTCATATTTGTCATTCCTCACAATGAAGGGATCGATATGGCTCCAGTAGATTGAGCTGCTCCTTTCACACCCCTGAGTTCCAATTCTTTAAAAGCTGCAGAATCAAAGCTTTGCCTTCGAAAATGTGAGATAACATAGAAGACACAGAGATAGGGCTTTCTAACAGATGGGCAGAAATTGTGAAATATATGTTGGGATTTCTAATTCATTGCAGCCCAATAATAGTCTTATAGCTATGAATACTATTAGGGAGCCAAAGAGAGAAAAATAGATCTCAACAATGTCATTTTTTTAAAGCACTGTGTGCTACGGATGGATGGGGGCATTAGAGGAAATGTGTTTATTTGCCGGACACATGAAAATTCAGGGCTCGTTAAGGCATCAGTTCACCCAGGACTGTTACATCAAGTTTAGATAGCTGTCAGAGGGTTCCATGACTTACTTTCTTATAACTCTTTTGAAACATGGTGCCAAGTTTTTACCTATTTAGTTCCCAACTCCACCGTTACCATAAAATGAGTAATTCATTATACTTTCTACATTTGTTTTTTACTTTATGAGGAAAACCACAAGTTCAACCAGAACTAGAGCCAGGAGCTCAACTTGAAAGCTGATGTCCTTGAGATATATAAAAAGACATTAGTTAAATTATTCCAGTAGCATCTACTCATAAAGTAGGACCTAAATCTAATCTCCATATTTTTTCTTTAGTTTTGGGAAAGGTCTGTAAGGTACCCAGTCATCAGAGTACCCATTGGCTGGTGGTTGTCAGCCATGGCTCATGATGGTGATTACCTTGTAAGCCACTTACCCAACTCAAGTGGGCTTGGCAAAATTCAAAGAACATTTTCCAACTCCAGAACTAATTTTATGCGTTTTTTCACTAATTGCTATGTCATTCATCCAAAATAGGTTGGACCCAATTGATTTAAACACCATTTCAGGGACATTAGCCTGTGAAGTAGTGAACTCCAATAATCTAAGATAATAATGGATGTTTTATTGTGCACAGAATGTGGTAGGATAAGACAGTCTTGAAATAAACCTAATGGTTGGACAAAGGACAGAGTATGTCATATTGAATTCCTTTAGATCTGCTTTGGGATCAAACAGTACTGTGCACTCCTGAGGGCTTGCAAAGTGGCTCAGTTACTCCTCTTAAAATACCTTTGTCTGTGCATTTGACTACTGGCGGCAGTAAGCGGTGCTGGTATGGCTCACTGCCATCCCCATTCATTCTCTATGAGGCTGCCAGGGGGGAGGCTACATATAGTATCTCCCAAGAGGCAGCAGTTCATTGGCTTCGAGAAAGCGGTAACTGCACTGCACCCACATGACCAGGTGAACATAGCCTAAATGACCTGATATTGGTACTCTAGTCCATGTAGACCCTTTTGTACCCCATCTCTTTTTATGGGTAATATCAAACTATATAAGAGTTCTAAACCTTAGTAAATGATTTACCCTTTACAATGCCTATGTTTACCCTAAATTCTCCCTTTGGTATTTGTTCCCCTTGTGTATTTATCCACTAATTGGGAATTACTGTTTTTCAAATGAGCTGTTTTTCAGTGTGTCACTTAATATTTTGTAAAACTTTAAACTGAAATTCTGAACCACAATGAATCGAAGCGTTCCTTCCTTTACCCTGGTACTGCCCCAAAAGCAGCTAAATGTTTTCAGTCAGTTTTCAAGGCTACAACTATACAAATATGCTTTTGCTGAACCTTCACTACGGCTGCAAATTTACTTTGGAAAACTTTCAAGTGTATGAAAACAGAAATAAAAGCATCAAACATAATGCTCAATGCTTATAATATGCTCTCTTCAAACACAAAGAGGGTTTTTCGGTCTCCAGCATTGATAATGGCCAACTGTTGTGCAAAGAACAAAGGCAGCTTGATTAATCAAGCAGGTCACAAACTGCAATTATTTATTCCTGGAATGACTTTGCATTGTGATATTTTTTCATATTTCTGAGGGCTACGGAAAGACTTTTAACATTTAACAAAAAGTAGAGCACAACAAAGTAGTAACATGTTTTTTGGGAACATGTATTGAAGGTTTATTAACCTCAATTTGAGGTTCAGAACTGGTCTGATTAAAACAAATTAGAAACTGGTAAAATTGCCAAATCTAAGCACATCAAGTGGATCAAACTGCTTGACTATGGTCTGTTTGAATGAGAAAGGCAAGAATCAAAGTTGAAGTAGGGGTGGTAAAGTAGAAACTTAGCATTTTGGCTTTTGACCGCCTGACCAAGAGGTTCATTGGGCTATGTGATCTCCAAGACCTGCTGCATATCTGCATGGTGGAGCCAACACCAACACAGTCTTTGCTTCTGCTTAGCCTATTGACAATGAACCAGCACAGTATAGCCCAAGAGACCCATATGGATAAAATATCACTTATGGATATCCCTACATGGAAAGTATTTGAATAAAAGGGAATCATTATATGACGTTTGCCTCCAGTCTCTGTCTTCCATGGTTTCTTGTGTTCTCTTCAAGTATTTGATGGCCATTGAAAAATGTAACTTGTTACTGATATTGCCAACATCTTAGAATAAGTTGGGATATACATTAAACAGCTCATGTACCATGCAGTATACATAGAAAAAGAAAACTTGCAAGTAGCACTGGGCAAAGGTTTTTCAACATATTACAGAGGGACTTTAATTTTGGCTTATGAGTTGGCCTCAGGTGAAAACTCAAAATCAGTCCCGTGCTGTGCGCCATCACAACATAACACCCTGTTTATTCTGGCCAGAGGTGTCATTTGAAGCAGCAAGATGAACAAGAAAAAATCAGCATCTTCTGCTTTCCTTTGGCTGTGCAGCCTGAGATGGGGATTATCAGCATCCCCAGCACATATTCAGAGGTTGTGCACAGCTGAAGGGGATTAGTCCCTGGCTTCAGGACTTTCTGCCCATAGTCATCAGTGCCTGTTGTAGCCTTAAGCTGGGCTGACCTGCTGCTGGAATGTTATTTGATCTACTGTTGCTGACCTTGCCTGTTTTTGACCATTAGATTGAATGCTGCCTGGACCGACCTTGTTCCTGTGACCCAGACTCTGCTTTTGTCTTTTTCTTTGGATACCTTTTCTGGTGGACTCATCATTTGTGTATGACCTCTGCCTCCTAATTCTGACCCTGCCTCTGCTGGAATCTTGGAACTGCATTATCTGTGGCCTCCTGGTCCTCTGTCACGGTTTCCCCAGATGCCATCCCTTGTACACCGAAGTCCACAGATTCCATCCCTTGTACACAAGTCTCCCCATTCAAAACTTTTAGTGCTCTCTGATTGGCTGAGGAAAGGATGACGCTTGAGCGTCATTAGGATTTTCCTTTCATCAGCCAATCAGAGAGCATTAGAGATTTTGAATGGGGAGACTTGTCCCGATTTGCTGATGGTGATGTGAAAGCAGAGGTGCATCAGTAGCTACGCTCTTAACCAAAAACTTTTTGCTGATGGCAATTAAAAAATTGGTACAACACTGGAAATATGCATTCCAAAGGAAGGTGACTATGTAAAAAAAGTGATTTAATTTGTTTTTTAAGTCCTTTGAATGTCTAAATAGAGTTTAAAAAAAAGTGCTGAAATATTTTGAGGAACCTTTGTATTTACAATTTACAAATGTAACTGTAAGGAACTTACCCGCCCTGCGAGCCTGCGGTGTCCCTGGGGTTCCCAGCCACAGAGGGAGACCCCTCAGTAGCAAGCAGCATAACCAAGGCTGCTCCTCTGCTCACAGCTTGTCTGTCTCTGCAGGCGGAGGGATCCGCCCTGGACTAATTACTGATCAGCCAGGCAGCAGCCCTTGCATCCCTTTGAATGTGGTTCCTGCTCCCAGCACTGTGCAAGTGCAAAGTAGTGCACGTCCTAGGGGTACTGTGGGAAGAGGTGCGCGTGTTACCATGCGTCCCTCTTGTACCCCCCGAGGGCGTGGCACTCGGCTGCTTCGCCCCAGGGCGGGACATAGTTAGTTTGAATTCCCTGCGGCCAATCAGCTGCAGGGGATTTACTCAGTCTCCCATCAGACAGTGCCAGGTGGCGCAAGGTGATTGGTCATCCTGGCTATTTAAGGAGAGCCTGTCCATCACCCCATTGCCCGCTATAGCCTCTGTTAACACAGTGTGCTTGGGTGTGTCTCTATGTGGTTTAAAGTTTATCTGTTTGTCATTACCTTAGTGACCTGGTCTGAAACTCACCTTGCTTGAACTCTGCCAGCCCTGACCTCGGATTGTTACTGACCATTCTGCTTGCTGCCTGCCCTGACTTCGGATTGTTCTTGACCTGCATTTGCCTTATCCTCCTGTACTTCGCTTTATTGGACTTAACCCTTGCTGTGCTGTATGATATTGAATAAAGCCTGATTTAAGGGTATCTGGAGTTGGTCGTGGTTTGTGTGCCCAGGCGCATTACAGTAACTAAACCTATTGTATTGTATGCCAGGGTAACCTTGGCAATTGTGGGAACATTTTAACAAGGTAATACATAAAACCTTAATTTTTGTTATGTTTCTGTAGGTCCCAAAATGATTGTGATAATATTCTGTTCAGGGTCTTTGAAATTACCACTTTATACAAAATCAAATATTCTCAGGCTTTAACAATAGATGCAGGAATAAAAATGAGATATAGTCAGGCTGTGTACCTTCACAAAATCTCCTCTTCTGACCTTCATAATCCCTTTATCAATTGAATTTTTAAATGATCAAGCTATTTGTTCCCTCCTCATTACAGACACATCATTAGAGATACATTAAGAGCTATGCTGGTTTATGTCATTTGATCCCTATATATTTTTATTGTAAAGCAATGGACCAAAGAACAAATGGAAAATGCAAATGAAGTCTCCAAATGTCACCGTGACCCGTGTAATTGATAAAGACGTGGTGAAATGAGATGGACAGAGGAAATCGAGATAATGTTTACCTATCCTGGATTACTTGTGTTTTACTGCTGTGTCATTAATTTAATCAAAGGAATGAAATTCATGTCTCATTAAATGGCTCTTCCTATGATGCTTCATTAATACATTTAATCACTGAAACACCTTATGGAGTGATAACTCCCCCACAAACACAGGCCGTTTTCTAGTAATGAATCTTCTTTAAAGCCTTTTCGCATTTTTTTTTAAGTATAGGATTAGCAGGAAAGCATCATAAATAAATGATCATTTATATTCATTTTAAATTAAATTTCATGGTTAAATTAAAAAATAAACTGTAAATAAATTTGAGAGTAAATTTTAATTTTTCCATGGTCCTTTAAAGGACAAGCGCACCTATACACCACCCTAACCATTTCCTTTTGCCTTTCGCTTAATTCTACCCTGAGAACTGCCATCTAAGGGACTGCTAGGAAATAAGTAAATACTCTGTTTACCTAAATATGCCTTCTACATATGTGGATAATATAAAAAAAAGATATATTAATATAAAAAAAAGATATATATATTATATATAAAGCTTGCTTGTAGGCCACATGACTTTTTGGCTAATGCGAGTTGGGGGATATCTGCTCCCTATGGCAAAGCTTTGGAATTTTGATTTTGAGCAAATTCATTTTAACACTGGTCTGAAAGTACTCTCTCTCTCTCTCTTTATATATATATATATATATATATATATATATATATATATATAGTGTACAGTATATATATACATATGGGGCTTTTTTTATCAAAAAAAGTATAAACTTTTGTGGCCATCACTGCTAAATGACATGACAATAAATTTTACATTCATAAATTTTGAGTTAGTTATCATCGGTCACTTGATCTTTAGTGCACTACTTTGGGCTACCAGTGGATAGTAGAATGCTCTCATCTAAAGCATAAAACACCCCCCCAACAGCAAGAGTTTGTTATACACTTTACATTGAGACACAGTGCCATCTATTATTGTGACCTTTGTATAAACCAAGATTGTTTTTTAATGTCATTTTGAGGGAACAATATCTGTTAGATCAATATCTGTAAACTGAATCTTGGTATGGAATTGGAAGTCCCAGCATTGCTTATAGGAAACTTATTGGGGCACTGCTACTATTAAGCAACCTGCCTTTTGTTGGCTTACTTATTTTTGCATACTTTATATTTTCTACAGGTTTTCAATAAATTCAATTTTTCTTTGGTTTGAATAGTCATTTCATTTTAGGGTTAACCACCCATTAACCACTGGGAGTCTAACTAAATAAGCAATCAAAGCCACAAAAAGGGGGACCTTTTGCATTGTCCCATTGCACATTACATTGTCATCTTTGGACATCAATAAATGATCATATATTTGGACATCTAATTGTCTTAATCCTGCCACAGGTAGCCAGAACACCAAATCCACATTTTATTATAAAACTATTACAATATATTGATCAGCATGAGAGCCAATGAACAAGGTTTACCTGAATACTGGTTCCCTTATTTCCCAGGTTCTTTCTATGAGGATGAGTCTTTTGAAAAATGTGATTTAGCTATAGATAAAAATTCACCAGTTTAGGATAACAGATTCACTTTATTCTATACAATAATTTGAGCCGTGATTCTATATTCCAACATCCAGAAGGTGAGCAGCCTAGAAACATAGCAGATGGAATGCAGAACATTAGTATGTTAGGCACCCTGCACATACCTGAATGGAATACCAACTAGGCAAAAACAGCATCAAGCGGTGTACTTTCAGCACGGAAAGCGAGGCTACAGCTTTAAATCCCCCAGTGAGGGTATAACATGCAGCTTCACATCCGTCTGCCTCACCCCGTCAAGGCACAAGGGATAATTCAATTAAAATGTGACTGCTACCACATTTAAATAGTAAAAAAAAAGGGACATTATATAATGGGGGATGATAAGAAAAAGAAAAGGCAAGAAACTGAATTAATTCTTTGGAGATCAGTCACTGGGAACTTAGAAATGTTCTAATTAAAATTTTGACTATCACGACTGCAAAGTTAGTTTTAATCAAGTGAATTTAATTATTTAAGGAACCGGGCAAAGTGCACCTAACATAAATTCCACCTGAAAGTTGATTTTTTTAAGAAACAAAAATAACAAGAAATATCTGCTTGTTACAAATTTTAAATCTGGGTTGCAATTTCTGCAGCAACTCTGCCATCTCCAGCAGCATTCTGTCCAAAGCTAGGATGGGAAAAAATGGATGAAAATAACCCCCAATACCATTACAGAGGTGCTCCCAATATATCTCATGTCAACCATATCAAAGAACTGGGGTCCTCTGCAGGGGGAAATGTGTGGTGAATTGGGTGCCTAACTACTTGGCCAAGGACCATAGGATTTGGATAGAGAGATCGGTATCTGGTGGCTTCCCTATCAGATCCTTGACATAAACAAAAATAGTCAATCAACCTACTATGTAACTATGTATTCTGCCACTACTTCAGAGGGAGCACAACATTCAGTACTTTGAGTGCTACAGAAGAATCTCTTTGATGCATTTGCTGATAGTGGCATGGTCCCCTCTAATGACCATTTCTGTGGTGGTGGCTTCATAAGCCATTTTTTTTAAACCAGAGTGCCCAGGCTGAATTTCAGCACTCACAGACAGTACCTGAAGCACATGGTTTCTGCTGACTTTGGGTCCAGGGCCAAAATGGACACTCTCAGATGCTATGAACTGTTGGAATGCAAGGCTGGATAACTAGCCATGGCTTGCACATCGGAGCTTCTGGTTTGCTTTGTCTGAGAGGACTTTGAGGACAGCATAAGGTCTTGTTACAGATAGGAGCTGGGGCATTAAATTAAACCAGGTAATGGATTTCCAATGGTTCCTTCTAAAGATACTAGAGGCCGAACTTTAAAATGTTATCCACCCACCTCCCCCACACAAAAAAAAACATAACTGTGAAGGTTGTTTCTCGGACAATACACTGTAATGTTTTATTACAAGATAAAGTCTGCCTCATATGTCCCTCTCACTTTGGCCTTACGAAGCTGTCTACACACTGTCCACTATTTGTGGTTATTGTGTCTCAGATATATTTATTTCAAGATAAAAAATACCCAATCTGCCCCTCTTTAGTTGTGACCATACCTATTCTGTTTACATACTGTCCAGTTTCTGTACTTTTGAAGGCTATTATGGTCTTAGATAATGACTGTTTGTTGCACACTTTACTTAAGGACACAGCACCATCTACTGATAACCAACAATAATAAACAAAATATCAATTAAGGTTTATATTTGAGTATATTTGTAATAATATTTTGAAATATTTTATATCTGATTAATAATGCAAAAAAAATATTATTTAACCTTAAACAGCATAAATAATGTAGATTATGTATTAAAAAATAGTATAAAGTACTTTTCATTAGTTAAAACCCTCATTTTATTTCAAAATAAAAAAACGATTATCATCCATCTTTTTTAACACGCCATTTTACACAGGAGCGACGCACATATCCTCCCTTTACATTTTTTAACTGATTATTTTAGGATATGTAATTGCAGAAAATGAGCCAGAGTCAAATTAATTTGCAGTTTAATCCTTTCTCAATTGTGACATTAGCAGACTTCAAATAACATTATTAGAAGAAAGCAGAAAGAAGGCGTTTGTTCCGATAAGAGCCTTTGAAGTCAAAGAAATAAAACTCGGAGTAACCAGATCAAGTCAAGATTGTGTATGGAAACAGTGGGAGATGCTTTGTCAATACCGTTTCAATAGTGAGGCTTTCTGAATGCATAATAATAAGTCACACGGGTGCATCTCAGCTTAGGAGGAAATAGAAAAAAAAAGGGAAATTGTAAAAGAATTTGTATGTGTAACAAAAGGACTAAAATGGATTGAATTGTGAAAGTCAACCCGCAGTCTAATTATAGATATTTTGGGTCATTTGTATTTTTTTAGATTATTTTAAATTATGAAATAAAACCTTAGGGATCATTTACATCACAGTGCTGGCAACAATTCATATTAAACCAATCATTGAATGTGCAATACAAAAATCTGCAATAACATGGTGTATATGGGCATTGTGGTGCTGCTCATTCTTGATTTGACTACAAGGCACCTATACAGTGCCGGATAGCCAATACTTTGCAGAATGTTACCAGTCTGCAGACAGAAGAGAGCTTTACCCCCCTATCTCCTCTGATAAGACAGCATTGTAATTGTGTATGTAGTCAGAAAGGGAGAGGATGACTTATGTTAGGTGTACATACTTGTGCTAATTTATTGTCATAATTATTGTCATTCCAGGAAGTAGATGGTGACCTTGGATGATGCATGAACAAAAATGGCTCCATTCTTTTGGAGAAAACCAGATTACATTGGTATACATGAATGTATCAAGAAAAATATGACAAATGTGTTATAAAATAATTACAATAATATACTCACCCGATAACCGATCCTGCGTGTCTCTTCTCCTCGTTGGCTGCATGCAGCGTGTGTCTTCTCCTGTCTGTAGTGCAGAGCGAAAGAAGCCGGCACAGCGCCACCTGCTGTTCCCTGTCCTAACTGCCGTACAGTGGAAAAAAAACACAGAGTGATCAGAAGGGGAATACCGGTATGAATGGCACATGAGTGATCAGAAGGGGAATAATCTTTCAGAATCTTTTTTTTCTAGATTTTCCTTTTTTAAAATTGGGTGCGTCTTATATTCCGGAGCGTCTTATACGGCGAAAAATACGGTAAATGCCCCAAATGTTTACCTGAATCTGCCATCACTAAATAGGCCAGATATTGGTTCTTCTTGCACAAGGTCTGTGGTATGAGAAGATCCATCCACAAATGCCCACATTGCTCCCTGGTAATGTGGACATTGTCTGTTGGCTAAAGAAGAATTCCTTTTGCAGGGTCTTCTCGGAGTTACATGTCATCACAGTGCAAAGAGTAGCACCAAAAGGCCAGGCATGGGTGTAGATTGCAATGGTGGATCAACGCTATGAGAAAATGGGCCATTGACATATTGTCATATGACAGTGGATTCGGACAACATGTTAACATGTTAACTTCTAATTATTAACTGGTGCAAAAAGGGGACTGGGTGTTGGAAGGAACTTTTTTTTGCTTGAAACTAGACCTCAAAAAGACCCTATCACCAGCTTTAAAAACTGCAGGTCAAAGCACAAAAAATCAATGGGGATGCTGATACTATATCAAAGATGGCAACATCAAGTAGCATTTCAAGGGCTTTTGTATATTCAAGGGAGGCTTTTACAGGTAAATATCATGCCTTGAACACGGTAAATCCTCATATAATCCTAAATAAATAGTCTGGAGACAGGGTCTCTTTAAGTAGGCATGCTAATTTAGTGCTGACAATGACCACTAGAGGGAGCATTAAAAAACATGAACATGATATATAATAATGAAAATGAAACATTGATAACATGATAACTGGAAATGTTTATTTATTGTAGATACAGTATCCCTTTAACCCTTATCAATCTCCTGAGAGCATATTTTATTTTTTATTTTACCTACCCCTTTAATATTTCACATGGATGATTTTTGTAAGTAGTAACGTTTTATTTATGCGCCCCATATATCTTCTCCTTGCATCAGTAAACGCCACAGTCAGTCAAAGTGGGATATATATCTTAGCCACAAGTACATAATTCATGGAGAGATACAGTAAAGGCCAAGCCATAAAGTAATATATAGAAAAGCCAGATCATCACACAGACCTCTCGCTAGTCTTTAATCAATAAATGCTCATGAGCAAGGAATCTTCCACGCTCTGTTAGACAAAAGATTTTCCATGAGAACTTGATGTAAAAAAAAAAAAGGTTCACTTTGGGGAATCCGATGACACTTCGGAGTTGTAGAAATAAGACGTGCATTTCAGGGGTCACTGTAGCTATTCCCACTTCACCCTCAGGCCTCCGACCCACACATCTTCTTTTCCCTGCTCTCAAAGAATATGTAGAAGGCTTTGACAAATTGATGGAGTTTGCTGCTCTGGCCTTTAGTATTCACATGAGAACAATATGTCATTTTTTAACAGAAAACATAAAATGAATAATTTAGCTGAAAGTATGCTGTGACTGTAAATGAAACTCAAGCCTGGCAACCTTCATGGGGCCGATTTGACTTTATGAGGGACTTCTTTCATCGGCTTTTGTTTGCATCAGAACTATTTCATCCTATTACAAGTTAATAGGAACACAAAAACAGCTTCAAGCAGGTTGATGCAGCTTGGATGTGAAATGCAGGTCAAAAGGAGGAGAAGTACAGGTCAGAAGAAGGTGAGATGATAGTCAGAAGGTGGTCCACAAGTGGTCAGATTCATCTCCCTCAAAGGACTGAAGAGGCCTCAGAGGCCTCTCAAAGTCATCTTGAAATAATGTGATGTCTCTATGTCGACCTATCACTGAAAGATTATGAAAGCTGCCATTGGTGAGCTCATTTTAAAGAATGCTCATTACCTAGATATAATGCTGATCTTTTAGTTTCAGTAGCCTAAGTCACTACTGAAACGTGCACTCTGGGGTTCACCATGAAAACCCATTCTGGGTCAATGATTCAGAAAATTGACCTCTGCCTCTTACCAGTGAGAATAAGCCCTAAACAAGTTGGACTCCTCAAGGTGGTATCTTAGCGTTACCCTGGCTCCCCAAGTGTCACTCCACTGCTCTTGGAGCAGCCACAAAGAAGTGAAGAAGGGACCTTTCGAGAAACAAGCCCCCAGAAACTGGCTACCAGAAAGATAAGTGAATGAAGTCATCATTTAGCAGGTATCTTCTGTCTTGCTTAGGAAGATTGAGCCTCTAGGGGGTGCTACAGCTTGCTCAAAGGTGGAAGCCCTGATAATAGCCAAGGTCTAAGCAGTAACCAGGTCTTCTCCGGATCCTCTAGTGGTGAGGATTTTACTGCTAGCTTGCGGTCCTTGGGCACACCTTGGTGGGCAGGACGATATGTTGTACCAAATCACTAATTGGAAGAATTGTCAAGGAAAGCTAGGGTCAAGGCAGGTAATAAGCAAGAGAGGTCAGGTCACAAGCCAGGGGTTAAATACCAGGGAACCAGAAAATAGACACCGGTAACACAGGGGCCACCACAGACACAGAGAACACAGGAGACACTGGAAGCACAGGAGGCACAGGTGACACAGGATTATCCACAGACACAGGGGAACACGGAACAGTAACTCTCTGGGAAGCAACAGACTGGGCTACAAGGGGTTAACACGAGAGTTACACAGGGAGAGCACTGAATTAACCAACAGGTGTGCAGGAAATGCTCAGCAGAGCTAGGGGGCTCGACACTTTTGGAAACACGTTACACAAACTCTGAGTGCTGTGTTTGAGCTAGCCAGGAATGATTAAGAAGCTGTTTGCTGATTGGCCGGCGGGATGGGCGAAACTGATAAAACTTTAGCGAGGAAGAGGTAAGTGTGACTTCATCTTTATAAAATCACCAGGTTTTCTGTAAAGAGGTACTGAGAAATTGGGTGATTAGTTTATTCTTCACCCAGAATTGAGCTTTAAAAGTTGACATATTGTTAGGGAATTCTAGACATGAGCCGGAAATAATAGGCTAGCATATAAGAAGTGAATAGCAATGTAGCTAATTCATCACAGAGTTCTGCCGGACATGTTAACCCTTGTCAGTTGTATGAAGGATGAATAACACATTCCTCCTTGCCAGGTTAACCAGCAGGCTTGTCAGTCTTACAGTTGATGCATTAAAAAACTTCTCCATCACACTGTTAACCTACAGGTATGCCAATCAGATAGACAATACATCATACACTACCAAGAAACGAATGAAGAAAGCAAATATTTCAAATAAAAACACAATTTTTCGCCCAACCAATTTATTGGACCGATGGTTTTTTTTTGTTTTTATAAATGTTTTTTTTTTTTTTAATTGATTTCTCAAATAGGTTCTGCTATCAATGCTACAAAAAAGTAAAAGATCAACATAATAGCCAGGTATATCCTTTATGAAAGATATTGCGACTGCGGAGGTTTGGTAGTTTTGGGTACTTTTAGAATTCGGGTCAGCTTTGAGTTCACATGCCAGTAGATGGTGACCCCAGAACAAAGAGGATTCTGTCTTTCTGTAGGGAAAAGCAGAGAAAGACTACTGTGATCTCTAGAAGAGGTATTAACTACATGCGATCCTTATACTTTTGTTATTTAGCATACATGCAGTTAAAGCAGAACTAAAACTAAAATAAAAAAATCACACTTACCTTTAGTTCCGCAGATCCCTCGATTCCTCCAGTGCTGTCCTCAATTTGGTCCTGTGCCATTTCAGAGTCCTCCTTCATACCAGCATGAAGAAAGTGCCGGAAGCTGCTATCTTCGTCATTCTTCATTTGGCTATGTCACCCGATCTCACACTGTGTATATTCGGGCATCCACAGAAGGAGCAGCTCAAAGCCTCATGGGATGTGGAGACATATATATTCCCGGAGGCTCTGCTAAAGCCCACGTTTAACCTTTAGTTTAAATAGGATTTATAGATTCCAGATGTACAAAGTCTTACAGATCTTTAAATAAAAAAGTAGACATCAATAGAAGAACCTGTGCCTAGCCACAATACTGCAAAAAGGGACCCTTATTATTTGGAAAAAGCAGTGTTACCATTGCAAAGGTCCGACACGCCACCTGCTTAAGCTCTCCAATCAGCAGGTAGCTATAGGTCCAACTTCATAGGGGGCGAGTCAGACCTTTGCAATGAGACTACTGCTTCTACACAGAGAACAAAATCACACTCTGCAGGTGCCATGTCTGCTCCAGGAAAGGAACTGCAAGATTCATTTTGTTTTACTGCACCTGGAATATCTATAATATTAGCTGATTTAAAGCAGGACTGAAGTTACACTTTTAAAAATCCACGATCAGACAGGCCTGATCACTCTGGGAAATTGTCAAAAAAAAAAGCTGAGTTGCACAGGAGGGTAGAAGTCTATTTAGGAATAAAATGGTGGCCCTGTAATGGAACGGGGTCAGGTAGGTATCGTAGAGTTTAGCTCTGGTTAATCTGTGGATTTGATTGGGCATTAAATGATTTTGTCATTTATAAAAGTATAATATATCTGATGCTATTTAAAACAAGACTAACCGCAAGGTTAAATAGAGACGAGTATTTCCGAATTTCAAATATATTTATTTCTTTCAAGATCTGACTGTCAGCTGCCAATCATACTGAATGCCGGGCTCACTAACAGCATCCGGCAGCAACTGGCAGGTCACTGGCAACCCTGCTATTTGTATGTGATAAATTATAGTCGGAAGACCAATAATCAAATTATGTTAACAACATAGCAGGGAAAAGATTCACAGCTCAGAGGTATTAGGGAGCCAGCAGGTATACCATTCTCCTTGTGTATACAGACAAACAAAAAAAAAAATTAGCACCATTGCTGTGCAATATCTTGAAAGGCTTAAATGCTATCAATGATCTTCTGCATTTTTCTGATATGTCTGTAATTTCCATTACACAGCGCCGCGTCTAGAAATTGAAATATGTCAAAACTAAAGCTAATCCTTTAGATGTAAAAAAAAAAAAAATCACATTTATTTTTCAAAAGGCTACGCTAGCTTTCTTGTTCTGCAGAGCTGCTAGCATTTAATACTGAAATCATGTAGTTTTATAAAACCAGGTAAATAATTGGTTTGATTCATTAAAGTGGATGTGTCATGACGAAAAGTGTAGAGGGGCAACATTACTGGACCATGACCAGGGTAGCTCGGACCTTCTAGCCCATCCCATCAGAACCTCCACCTCTCCCAGACCCCCACACGTGCTTACCAACCATACCCTCACCATTAAATACCCAGACACCATCTTGGATTTAAATTGGCTGGCAAGCAGCCCTGGATCCTTGCCTTCCAAAACCCCAATCACTAAAACGTACCAAACTTTCAAATTATAACCAGAACAGAAGGGGTTGGGTGGGTGGCCAGGAAACTTTTTTTTTCCAAAAGAGGGCCTCTCACTTCTGCCCTGCCCCTTTTAACTCCTTCTATGCTTAATCCCCTCCTACCTTACTCTCCAAACTAGCCCAGCACCTCCTAGCCTTACTTTAATGTAATAACCCTTAACGCCCCTGGGCTAGGCCTAGCACCCTGTCATGTAGGCCCTACTTCTAATTTCTTACAGCTACCAGCCTCTATCTTCTGAAAATGGTAGTTAGGCTGCTCTTTTGGCTATTTTCGGGGTAGGCATGAATAAAGTTTGGAGTTGTCACCTAACTGGGCAAAATATTTAGAATATTTTAAAATTTTGTGATGTTCGTATTCAGACGTGCAGATGGGGGCCTTTCCACAATGTTAAAAAAAGTGCTGATCTACAGCATGCGCAGTGAGATCTTTTCTTTTAGATTGTCAGGAAGAAACATCACTCGATCTCACGTCTTTGCAATGTGGGATGGTTTGATGTAAGAAGAACCCGAACGTAGATGGTTTCTCTGCACTGGGAAGAAAAAGAAACCCAGGATGGCGTGGGACCAAATGGAATCTGATTGCAGAGGGATCTGTGGCTCTGCATAGGGAAAAGTAAGTGCCTTTTTATTGTTTTTTTTTTCTTTTTAAAGTTCCCTTTTGATTCTAAATGTGATGGACTTTAACCCTAATTGTAAAGCTCAGACTATTTCTAACACGGATGAACCCTAAATGTAATAGATCTTAACTTTAACTGTAACACTAGCCTTTTAACATATTCCTCAGCCGAGTGAAGCAATATGCATGCAGTGCAGTGTGTTTGAGCGCCCCCATTGGTCTTTTTGTAGCACTACACTCCATTTTCCCTCAACCTAGAAATTGCCCTGTACCCCATGAGGACACTTACCTTTACCCTTAATGAAACCCCTCCCATAAATTCATCATCATGTCTAGGTATCCTCCCAATCCTCATTTCATCCTCAGTTTGGCCATAAAGAGAACCTGTCACCTATTTCTATAGTTTTACAGGTGAGTGAGTACTAACCCCTCCTTCTCCCACATAAAACTACTATGCAGGTCATAGTATCCCCACATACAAATACTGTGCAGGCCATAGTAGCCCCACATAACACTACTATGCAGGTCATAGTAGCCCCACATAACACTACTATGCAGGTCATAGTAGCCCTGAATAAAACTAATATGCAGGTCATAGTAGCCTCTAATAAAACTACTTTACAGGTCATAGTAGACCCACATAAAACTACTATGCAGGTAAAAGTAGCCCCACATAAAACTACTATGTAGGTCATAGTAGCCCCAAATAAAACTATTATGCAGGTAATAGTCGCCCCCAAATAAAACCCTAATCCCCCTAAAAAAAAGAACTACCCTACCCCAATCCCCCCCAAAAAAAAACCCAACAAAATTATACTTGATAAAAAGAAAAAAAATCTATATTTTTATACAAAACTATATTCTTAAAAAAAATAATTGAAAAAAAAATTAACCCTTGTTAGTATAGTGGTGATTATTCCTGCGTTTGAGGTCATCGTTCAAGGTCAACCTTCCGGAGACTGGTAGCTGCGCGTTGCTTCTGCTCTTTAGGCTTATTAATTGGGGTTACTGTGTGGGAACTCGATGATATCACGGGAACTGGCAGTAACTCGCGATAACGCAACAATTTAATTAGGCCGGATCCAACAATAAATAACTAGGGGGGCATTAGGCCGAACTGGAATACTGGCTAGGCTGTATCCGGCCTAAGGGCCGGAGATTGCCTACCTCTGACATAGAGGAACACAACACGCTTGTTGATTGCAATTTTTCCACAGTAATACACACTGAGCGGACTAGCAATCCAGATAGAGATATAATTCATAGATACCCTGGCCAGTCCAAATACCCAGCCAAAGAAGCTTACTAGGGATGAACAAACGAGATTTTAAAATTTGATCTTGCGGCGAATCGGGCCGTTCTCGCTTGCCGAACATGTAAGCGAGAACAGTCTGTGTAAATTCGGCTGTCGAGATCGAAGCTGACAGCTCCGCTCCCTTAATTGCTCTTGCAGCCCTGTAGTATGTGTTCTTGGATAGAGATTCTCTATCAAGAAACACAGGAGTTCCGCAGCTGTGCTCATAATGAATGAATGCAGCCATGGAAATCATCCTGTGATTATTCCCACGGCTGTATTCATTGATGAGCACAGCCACGGTACTGACACTGACAGGATGAGTACCACGGCTGCATTCATGAATGCAGCTGCGGTACTCTTCCTGTCAGTTTGTGATCCCTGGTGCTTAGGGATTGCACACAGGAGGATTCCTACGGCTGCATTCATGAATGGAGCCGTGGGAATCATCCTGAAATGATTTCCTCGATCTTCTGATGGGTCTGTGAAATCGGTTCACCAAAATTTCACGGACCCTTTGGAAGTTCGAGAAAATTTTCGCAAGAATGTCAGAGGCATTCTCGCTCATCCGTAAAGCTTACATGGACGTGTGATAAAATGGAACGCCAAATAACATGAACACCAAGAAGACACAGGTAGATCCTCCGGGACAGACACTGACTGGTGACAATCTGATCTTCAGGGGGAAGACATTTATTGCTCATCCATGTCTTGGAGTTCATGACCACTATGAATCCATTGAGCGGCAGTCATTATCATTTGGGCAAATTTACCCCCCTGTCAGTTATCCCGAGTGTGGCTCGGGGTGAATTTTATATACCAAAAGCAGTAATTCCGAGCTACACCCGGGGTAGCATAAAAAAATCCTACCTGCTCCCCTTGATCCAGCGGCAACCTCGAGCGAACCCCGGCTGACTTCTGCATCACATCCTCGATGATCGATGTGATGCGTGAAGCATCTGTAAGTTGGGGAGGCGTCCCCTGGTGGGAAATTTAAAAGCAGATAGCATTGTAATCTGCTTTTAAAACATTGATCACAGTGATAAGGTTAAAAAAAATAAATTCAAATAATAAATAATAAATCAAAACGTTTATGTACTATTGTACCCTTGATTGGACAAATACATTTTTTATTTAAATAAAATTAAAAAATTGAATACATTTTATAATTATTATTTATATTTTAATTTATGACTTGTGTTTCAAACTTATAACGCCCGGGAGTTCTTCCTAAGCATTACAGGCCTAAAATATTAAACAACAAATTTCCACGCAAAACAATGTACTGCTTTTGACATAAAAAATACAGACTTAATCAGACCACCAGGAAGGTGAACTCTATCAGAGGTGGACTGTAACCCTAATTGTAACAATAACCCTAATTTAAAAACGTGATGAACCTTAACCTTAAATGTTAACATATTACCACCAACAGAGATGGACTTTGACCCTTTTTGTAATGCTGAATCTAAATGTGATGGTCCTTAACCCTAATTGTAAAACTAACTCTAACTCTACCTGTGATTGACCTTTACAAAAAATGTTACACCAACCCTAACAGAGAAGGACTCTAACCCTAAATATAGAAGTAACCCTAACACTGAATGTGATGGAGCTTAGCCCTAATTATAACAATAACCCCAACTCTATGAGAATGGACCTTAAATATAATACTAATCCTAACTCTAAAAAACTAGGTAAAAAAATGCAAATAGATTGTGCATCTCCATATTCATAAAGCTAAACTCTGATTGGCCATTTTGTAGATATCAGCTGGCAGCCTGCAGCCCTCCCACAGGCCTGTTCTATGCATAGGTTGGGTTAGTTCAGATTGGCAGTGGTTACCCCTTCCTCACTCCAGTGTACGGCGCCCATGTTTTAAATGCTACATGTAGCGTCCTATCCATGGCTACCCATAGGGAATAAATAGGGGGCATGGTGGATTTAGTATCTCTCGAATGTAAATTGTTAAAATTCAGTTTTTTTAGCAGCAGCTGGGGCAACTGTAGCAATCATTGTGCAAAATACCAGGAACCCCTATTCTCACCACCTGTCTGAATGAGCCCCTATGTACAGCATAGTAAGCATGACACTGCTACATTTATTTGACAATAACTGGATTTGAGACATTTGGTGAACACAAAGTGGATTTTTATCTTCTGTGGCTATTGAAGAATATATTTGAATTAATGTTTTGGTGTCCGGAGCTTTTAAAAAAACAATCACCGCGATCTTAAAGTTGACCAGAGTCTTTCTTTAAAATACTTTATCCAAGTTCCCTGGGAGCGTTTAGTTTCAGGAATTTAAACAGGTCTTTTATACTTTGTTTCTTTGAAAGAGGGATGAAATGAGAACAAGATTAGTCCGGCAATACGGAAAAATAAATGGTTGGCTGGTTTTTCTCATTTAACTTAACATCCTTGGGAAAGTCAAACATGTCACAAGACAAGGAACGGTGAAAAACCAGCAGAGGGAGAGATGGGAGTTCTCATAAGCTGCCATGCTGCTCTGAGGCTTTTAGACTTGACATAATTTTTATTTATCATAGGCAGGATATGCAGATGGCTGAAATATAAAACATATAGGCCCCCAAAAAATAAATATGCCAGTGGGTGCTTACTGGGAGCTTACACACATCCGTGATTTGCATGAGAGCTCTCTGTAAGAGAAGACATACTAGTTGATCTCATTTGGAATGTTTCATGGATGACACCTACATTTACAGAATGATACCATGAGTACAGTACTTTAAAATGGCAATCAGTGTTTCCACCCTTGTGCTGATTATTGAAGACTGTACAGGAGCATGATGTCCAACCATTGGAGGTGCCCAAGTATATGCCCAAACTGGTAGCTTCAGGGAACTTCACAGCAATTCCTACCAACTAAAGAATGCTTTTGGGTTTCAAAAAAAAATTTCTCCAGGTATAAACCAGCCAATAAAACTTCATTTTGAGGTATGTCTTGAAAGGTTCTCTTTTATTCAGGTAATTGTATATATAGTTATTAGGTAGTCACATTCAACCAGAATTGTTCCTCTAGATGTTTTATGGCTGGTCCAAGCAATTTGTTTGGTTTTGTTTATTTAACATCTCTGTGATGTTGATTGACAACAATAAAACATTGGCCATTTATTTTAAAGGCACACCAACACACATACAATGTAAACCACAGCACACAGATGTGAACCTTTATGTGCTTTGCAGTGTGTTGAAAAAGTGCAGAACTGAAACAAGCTATCACTGACCACTCTAGTTGCTTGTACTGTTAAGTAAATCATTCTCAAAGACCACAAGAGACTTTTCAGCCCAGTATATTATATTGATTTCAACACCTGCTGGTTGGTTTCATAACAAGGCCACCGGGCTGCCAAGTTTCTGTTGACATAGAGGATCTGTGATTTCAGTTTCTCACGTGAAGCCCTCCGTGTTTCAGCTCTGAGTTTCTTCTCTGCTCTCCTTATTGGTCTGATAATTTAAAGGCAGAACAGAATCATTTGGATTTCTAGCAATATATTGATATTACCCAGTTGATGTGACTCTTTTAAACTAAAGTGCCCTAGTGACCTTCTGTACCTCCACTTACCCCTTTTTGATGTACCTCCTGTAACCCCAATAACCTTCTATGTGATCTCTACAGCCCTTTATTATTATTATTATTATTATTATTATTATTAAACAGGATTTATATAGCGCCAACATATTACGCAGCGCTGTACATTAAATAGGGATTGCAAATGACAGACTAATACAGACAGTGATACAGGAGGAGAGGACCCTGCCCCGAAGAGCTTACAATCTAGTAGGTGGGGGAATTTCACACACAACAGGATGGGAGATATGTAGTGGTGGGAAGTAGTGGTGGTTTCAAAAAACAGAAGAAGACGGGTAGGGAAGTTTGAAAAAATTGGTTTTGAGTTTTCTTTTAAATGAGCAGAAAGTAGGAGCATCCGAACAGGACGAGGGGACCATTCCAGAGAGTCGGGGCAGCTCTAGAGAAGTCTTGTATCTGTGCGTGTGATGAGGTTATGAGTGAGGAATCTAATCTTTACAGCCCTTAAGTACATCCTATGACCCCAGGTGATTCAGATTAACCTGGGTGTCTTCTGTGGCTTTAAATGTCTCCTTTAATCTCTATCACCCTAAGTACCCCCTGTAATCCCAAATGACTCTGTGATCAACTGTGACCCTGAGTTCCTTTTGTGGTGTCTCTGACCCCAAGTGTTTCCATGTGCCTCCTGTGATCCCCATATACCTTTTTGCTACTTCTGTGATTACAATCTTCTGACTGTTTCTGCTCATCTTGACCTTCAGCTTGTCTCAAACTCCAACATTATATGTTGTGCTGGTACCTTGCTTTTTGGCTGTCTTCCCTCAGTGTGTCTAACCAACATCATCAGCTTCCTAGACCCCGTGCAATGGCCACACCACCATTAATCTCTGTCCTGTAAACTCTTGGTTTAGCCAAAAGTCAAGCCATCCTCTAGAGATTAAAGCTGAAGTTCCCCACAATATCCGTAGTTACAGACATAAGTAAGAGCTTTCTAAAAAGAGCTTTAGTTGATCTTTCAGAATATTTTAATGTACATGTTCTGAGCTTTTGTTCACTTAAAAGCAAACTTTACAATAATACATTCAATTATTATAGTAATCCTTTTAGGGATTAAAGTTTTCCTTTAAAGATGGAAAAAGCAGAAAAAGGCTCGGAATAAAACCAATTTCGGTTCTGTTTTGCTGTGTTAAGCTGTCAAACTCCCAGAAAGCAGAGCCAGACTGAGGACTCAATAAGCTCCAACATGGCGTTATGGATGTGTGCCCCAGTTTTAGATGGATAACTCCGTGGAAAATCCAGACGTTTAATAAAAGTGATTTGCAATTATTTATTCATGTCTGATGTGCATTATATTGTTATTAAGCTGAGCTTACTCATCACATCTCAGTCATCACATCCTCTCTGTGCCGGATTGTGCATATAAATGATGAGGCTTGACTAATTCAACTATACGAATAGTTTCTAGGAACAGACATATGCTTTAGCATATGGTAATATAAGTGAATGTACTTTTAAAGCAAAACTGTTCCATAAGGGTGCCTGAACTGTGTAAAAAAAAAAACACTTTTGGCATTTGTTGATTGCAAATCAACAATCAAGTATCACACTCAGTTTTCTTTTTGGACAATATGAAACAACAGTGGTGGTTTCTGTAAATGCAAATTTTGAAGAAAGTGGAGCCCTGCCCCTCACCTGCGAAATTTTGACTGGCAGCTCAGGTTTATTTTTTCTCATTGTGCCTACCATGGTAGGTTTCCTTAGAAGGTAAACTTCCTTGGAAGTTCTTGTCCAAGGTCATAGCTAGTAAAAAACATTGTCACACGTGATATTGTGACCCCACAGTCCAGTAGTCATATCGAGGACTACACATTTTCCTTAGTTTTTCTCGGCGATGCCACTTTCAGATTTGCCTTTGAAAAGTAGATTTCACACATAGCTTGTATTTGCATACCAGGCTGCCCAGATTTGCCAAGCTTGCTGGGCATTTATTGCCGGAAGGGGCATTTTCCACAGAAAGGGACAAAACGTTCCTCTACTGTCACCTGAGGCTCAAACATCAGTGGAAGAAGCTGCACCCATCTCTCCCAGACATCACTGATGGGAGCAAGTTTGTCAGCTTTTGGTGTAGTATCTCTGTTGTGAAATCTGAGGATTCTTGATATTATTTAAAAGATCAGGAGTGACATTGTTGACTGAAAAATTGTTCTGCATGATGACATGTCCCAGAGACTATGAGTGGCCTCATTACAGGATCTGTACACTCCAGCAAGAAGAACACCAATATAGGCATCCAGGCATTCCTCATCAATGTCATTCCACATGTCCCCATGGACTTTTCTGCCTCCAAGGTTTTTTACAGAAATTATAACCTATTTAGGTGACAATGGCATAAACATTTCAAAGCATGTCTTGATGTCACTAAGGCTACGTACACACGTGCAATAATTGTTGCAAAACAAATGATTGACAACCAATCAACAATTATTCACGTTCAAATATAATCCACCAATAATGTACACACACTAGATACGATCGTTTGAACGATGCAGGAAGTGATGTGTACTGGAGAAAGTGTACTGCAGAACCATCCACAATCACTGAACGACCGTACACACAATAGATTGCAAACGATCGTCGCCCAATCAGATCCGCCGGGACGGTCGTTTGTTTCAAACGACTTTCCTCGTTCATCGGCGTTGTTGGCCAGTCGTTGTGTTTTTTATTGTTAAAAATTATCAGCCGATCGGTCGTCAATCGTTCGTTTCCAACGACAATTATTGCACGTGTGTACGTAGCCTTACTCTAGTCACAGCAAACCTTGTGATCCCAGGGGTAATTTTTATGACATTTTCAGCAGCTCTTCTGCCATGTACATCAGGAGGTACTTTACTCCAACAGATGTTACCACTTTTGAATTTGAATGTTTCAGCAGTAATGGAAGCAGCTTCAGCAGTGGTGGCCTCCTCATCAGACTCATTAGATGTGTCTGTGAATTCTGGTTGATACTCTACTTCATCTTCCTTCTCAGAAACCTGTTCATCTGTATTGCTATGCTGGTCTGCATCCTCTGTCTCATTTTCATCCAAGATATAATCCATAATTTCTCTTTTTTATATGAATTTTTGCGATCTGCAAATAGATGATGTGTGCTTTGCAATTAACAAGACTAACTGAATAGTTCCTTCTTTGTCTGGAATGCCTGTTTGTTTTGTCTTTTTAGCTGCAGATAAGAAACCCTGAATGGAGGAGGGAGAGGAGAGGGCTGGCTGTTAGTGTGATGTTCTGTGACTGAGAACTGATAGTCGGATTTTAGTGTGTGTATGATTTCAGTTTTGGCACTAATTATTGTTAAATAATCTTATATTAGAGTTGAAACTGACCATATACAACACAAATGTCATACTTTTCACCACAGCATTTTATAATTTAGTGATATTGATTGTTTTTGTTTTATTTCGTTTACATAGAGGACCCTGACATAATAAAAAAAACCTCCATGCAATAAACAAATTTATGTGGTACTTATATTCATTTAAAAAATGAAAACAGATCATGAATGACCCTAGTATATAGAAAAGTTAAAACAAAATAAAGCAAAACAGTGCTTTAGCTGAATGTTTTTAAGCTGGGTGGGAAGAAATTGCAGGTAGGTTGCAGCCCCTGTATTGTGACCCAACCACCTAAAAACAGCCGGATGGTTACTGAAAAATGCCGGGTGGTGCGCCCAGCTAAAAGAGTCTGGGGAGAGCTCTGCAAAATCCCATTAGTTATATATAGTTCATACATAGCTTTCCAGCCCTAGTCTCCATAAAGGCTATTACTCGTACTTCATACATTTCCACCAATCTCTATTTTTAGGAGCTCCTACTAAGCTGACTGTTTTATGTATTTTCATCAAGAGTATATAATGATATATATGTTTTTGCAGCTACATAGCATATAAGTGCCTACAACATTCTATGAGTACTTGCTAAGTTGGTAAATGAATAACACACTCCCATGATCCACCAATACACACAATAAAACAATTTAAAACTCTAAATCTTAAAAGTCTCACTGTTCTCACCTACTCACTGTTCTCATCCATCCTAATCCGGCATTCAGGTATGGTGTATTGATTGTCTATACAAAAGGCCACTAACTCCTTACACAGTCTTCAGTAGCTCTTTTTAAGTAATCCCAAATACAAGCGGCATCAATATCCTCCACGTGAGTTAGTGGTAACGTCGACATTAGGGCAGGCAACAGACGTCCCTGGCTATTGGGACATGGACAGCCCAATTAGGGGATCAGCCGCCTATCAACGATGCAATGTTTTTGATTTCCCATGAAGTGTGGTCATTGTTTTTTTTTTAATTCTTAAGGGGAGTTCAAAGTGCCCCTGTGGGTCAGCAACAAAGGATGATTCCATTCAATGGTTGAGAGCCTCCATCATGACACATTAGAAAGGGGACTATTTAAGGCTACCGAACACCTTCTCCATCTCCTAATATGCATATTATATGATATGGTCTATAGTTTACACAGTTTTACAAAACAGTTTTAAGGTAGGGCAAATGGGGCAATTACCACCCCACTATTTTCAGGATCTCAGTTGGCAGAATATGAGGAGGAAAGTGCCAACTTTTCCTCTATTTCAATCTATTGATATGTGACCAACTAAACCATTTAAAGCCTGTTGGAGAGCTGACATAGGAAATGCCCCTACAGTCACAGAGGGCCTAAGAACAAGTGCCCGCAGGCTTCAACACTGCCAACCACTCCTGTTCTCGTCTCTTCTAATATTACAGTAACATTGGCCCTCTGACCATACGTATGCAAACATCTGACCAGAAATATAGTAAGCAAAATTGTTTTCCCTTATTTTTTATTCATTTAGAACTTTTTCTGTTGTGCTTCTTTGGCTACAAAGAGTGATTTGGGACAATTTTAAGGTCCTTAAAAATTTGTAATTTGTATAAATATATTCTTGCCATGATATAATATACCCCAAAAGTATTCATTTAACAAAAGTAAAGCCTTTTATCATCCATCCTTGAGCCCCAGTCTGGTGATTCTGCATAAGCTGTGATGGTGTCATTTGTCTTCTGCACGCAAAAGATAGCAATTTCCTCAGTCTCCTCTAAGAGCAAATATAGACCTGCAGTCTGATCAAGCGATTCCATATGGTTCTCGGTGGCACCTTGCAAGCCTCTTGCACAGCAACACTGGTTCTGTAGGCACTTTAAGTTCTTTAGGAACCAGCACTAGCACATTTAACATCAGGCAGCAGTTAGCGGTACTGAACTTTTGTCCATTCCCATCCATTTTCTATTGGGCTGCCATGGGTAGACGCTACATGTTGGCTTGCATAGGGAATCGGTAACCATACTGCAACCTCACTTCCAGTCCAAACAAAACCTAACTTGTGATCAGACTTCAACACTGTAGCAAGTTGGAGGATTCAGCAGGAGGCAGATAAGTATCAGCAATTACCACAACCCAATAATGCAAGAAAACTGGGATTCCCTTGATTGCATTAGCCATGCTAGAACAAAGGTGGCTCCATCCTTCCATCGAGAAAAGTATCTAAAACCTCCATGACAGGTAATTAATACCTGGAATTGTATTACTTAGCCTGCAAGATGAGAATGATATTTAAAACGGTAATACAATGGACCTGATTTAGTAAAGCTCTTCAAGCCTCTAGAAGATATACAATCATGGAAGATCCTGGGCGACCCAGCACACCTGGAATAGATTTCTTAAAAAATTTGCTTTATGCAGGCTAATATTTTTTAATCCTGGACCAGACCCATTCTAATTTTGCTGGATCAAACAGTTTCACCCACGAAAGTCTATCTTCTCCTGGAGAGCTTCAATAAATCAGGCCTATATTTGAGATCATGCTGGTCTCTTTTATATGTTCATCCACAAGAAGTATAGAAAGGATTAAATATAGGAAATAGGAGAAGGGGGTCCCGTCATACGAATCACAGCGTGAAATTTAACTTTCTCTGCAGGGCTTTAGTTGACACATTCAATAGAATTCAAAAAAGAAATACCATGCAAATTGTTAACTAAGCTTGATTCGGATTCACACTGTGTGAATATGCAGAACTAGGCCGGTTTAAATAGAATGATCATTTAGGCTTGACGTGCGCCTCTTCATCTACAAACCAGGATTGATGCGTCTTGTCGCCGCGCAGAGGATTGATGACTTTAACACTTGTTTCAAATGATCTTTTTTTTCTAAGTGACATCATTTACGCCTTATGTTTTCTGACCGTTTTTATAATTTCGACAGGTGGCAATGCACCCGGAGAGGCCAGCGCCAGAGCGTGAATTGTTAAACGTCGCGTCCCTATTTGATGTTTCAAACTGTTGAAGCAGCGGCTTATTTTTCTATACATAGCGTCATTTACTGATTTCTTGTGACATGATGTATTTGTTATTAGGTGGAAATGGCTATGCACCAGGAAATTAAAAAAAAATTGCTGAACAAAGTCAAAATGCCAGAGTTACAAAAACATACAAAGAAAAATATCTAGGCAGAACGGCTTAAAGACACAAGGTAATGCAACCCTGAAGAAACCAGCGCAAGTATCGGAGTTTGACCTGGTATCAGCCTTCAAGACTGGAATGTGGGAGGAAGAAGCAGAACAAGGAACCAATCAGTTGCTGACAAGAAGCATTCTGAGAGATAGGAGAGAACAGAGCAGCAAAGAGATGAGCTCATCACTATGCTGCTTCTCATATTGACTAATAGGGGGCCATCAAACCCAGGGACGATCTGGGCTCAGAAAAAATAGGTTGACTGATGTTTGCCATCATACTGAGGACATCTAGGGGCAGAAAAAAGTACTGCAGGGAAATCTCTGCACTGAAGCTTAATTTTGAAGCAAAAGCTGGTATTGTTATTTCAACCTATAAGGGGGTAAAAGTCCAAACCCCTATCAGAGTTTCAAATTTTGTCTAGGTTTTAGGTAAGATTAGATTTTTCCACTGTATTTTTCTCTGTAAAACCTGTAATCAGCCTTTACTGCTCATTAGATATTCAGGTTTTCTTCCCTGGTTTTGTCTCGCTAATTCTGTTGAGCTATCAAGGCCTGTGATAAGTAATCCAAACCTCTGCAGTACTTTATTAACCATCCAAGAAAAAAAAAATCCCTGCTGACACATTTTGCCCAATCTTGTCCTTATAATAGCTCATGGCTATAAATAAGTCCTGGATTGAGCAGCGGGGGTAGTGGTTTTCATCTTGCATGGTAATAGAGTACTACAGTAAATGGGATTAAAAAATGCTGGCCTGGATGAGTCAATACCGTATCACATTGCTTGGACGGACATGGCTGTGCACCACCTGCTGGATGCTTTATAAGAAGAGAACTATCATTTCCTATTTGCCGTGCTTATCCTAAAACCTTTATGAAAGTCTACTTAAAAGGGTCTACCTTATTAACAATAAACTTTACAATGTAAAATTCAGCTATGACCCTTTGCCACCTGCTGACCATTACTAAGCACTGCAGCTTCGGACTCTAGATGAGGGTATACCTGTACCCCAATCAAGAATGGTAAATTGGATGCTGGGGACATTTCTCATGTCCTGGATGGAAGTAGTTCTGTCTTTGTTCCGTCTGTATGATAGATTGTTGATTTTTGAAGCATGTCCTGATTTTCCTGATCATTAGTTCATTACCTCTGATATTGTCTACAATTGTTCTGTGTATGTGTTTGAGGAACCCATGCTCACCTTTTTGTGCCTAACCTGGTTGTCAGTCATTTGACTCAATTATTCTCTATCATCGAGGCTTATTATCCCTCTTGGAACCTACAATACTCTAATATTTAACCTGTCTGCTATTGGTTGCTACCTCTGATATGTAATAGACAGCCTATGATTCCTATGATTGGTAGACAGAGACCATGTGATGCAATTCTGCCTACACTAGGAGGAGCAGAAACTGTTCTATCCATCACACATGAGAGGTACTGTTTTGTTCAAAAGAATAATGTGATATGGCATTGTTAATATACCTGACCTCAAAAACAAAAGATTTGCCATAGTTTAGCAGTGAACACATCTCTAACATGACTGTGCCAAGGCAAACCTGTTCTGTAACCCCCTAACTGTATACCTGCAGTGGAAGAGCTTCCAAGGTTATTACTACCTCCTACTGCTGGTCTTAACAAATTTGGAATGAGATTTTATGTTGTCACCACTGTACTGCTCACTGTTCTCCTTGTTGGAGGGAAAGCTGAACCTGATGACCTGTAGTGCACGGATCTCCCTGCTTCCACCTCGAATCTCTATATTCTCTCAATCTCTGCTTCCTACACCTCTCCTGCTGCTTACATCTATAGGTGGCAGCTCTGACATGGTGAAGCAAAGCTCTACCTCAGCAAAGATGGCCACCTTTGTGCGTATGTATGCTAAAGGGAAAAGATTTGAGTTTACTTTAAATACCCGTTGGATAGTTTTCTACCCTATATTTACCTTTCTCTTTAATGTATTATGACCTATTGTATGGCATACAATTTGAACGCCAATGACAGGTCCACTTTTACTGTAAATGCAAAATGTAACTAACCACATTCATATGTATATGTAACTATGTATATATCCCAAAGAGTATAAAAAAAATACAATTTCCTTTTAACTTGATTTTTTTCGAAACCAGCACAGTCTCAGTTCATTAAAATGTAGCGCTGTACATGTGCTCTATCAAAACCCCAGGCTGAATAGTTAGCACTCCTCTTGTAGAAGAACAGATGTATTACACCACTGCAAGCACATGTAGAAGCGGGTCTAACTAGAGACATGGAGCTTGCCTAAGGAGGGGGAAAATGATTGATTGTTGCATGCACTGATTCATTCCTAGGAATAGAGTGTACAAACGCAAAGGTCAGAATCTAGCCATCATTTGGTAATTCCTCTGATGTGTCTGAACTCCTTGGGAAATTAACATTTCATTTTCTAGCCTGTAGGTGTGGCTGTACGGGAAAGAATATCAGTGCCCTGAACTCTGATTAGTAGGCTAAAGCTATTTTAGGCAATACTTGCCCAAACTTTGACCACGTTCTGTAGTCAAGCCAAGGCACTATGTCTACTATCTTACCAGATTTAAATATTTATTAGGCAGATTCTCTTATTATCAGGAAAATATTTATAGAGGGGAATTATTGTCTCGCTAATTATCACAATTAAGTGTAAGGTGTATCATTCCCATTTTCAATCTTTATTTGTTTTGTTGTTGCTTCAACCATCCTATGGTAAAATCTCCCAATTGGAAATATATGTTATATCCACCTTCTTAAAGTACAAATATTTAGGGATGAACAAAATAATTGGATAAAAGTTTTTGGTTAATGAAAAGCAAGATTTCATTTAACTTCATTTTAATTTTGTTGATTTGTTGGATAGTTTTGTTTAGTTTATTCAAGTGTTTTTGTATATAATTTATTGTTTGTGTGCTTCTTTTCCTGAATTTCTTTTAGTTTCTTCTGACTTTTCTTTTTGTGACTTGACTCTTCTTTTTGTGAAAAAAAATTTAATATACTAGAGGGATTTTTATATTGACACAAAAACAGGTCCAAGATAGTTGGCAAAAATTTCTGTAACTCTCAGGAACTATGCAAAGCCAACTACACTTTTACAAATTACCAAATAAACACCAACATTTCCCTTTCCCTACAAAAGAGCTACAGTAAGTTTTGCTAAAATCTTCAAAATTCAAAAGAAATAAAAAGATCTTTCTTGCAAATAATGGATAAGTAGATGATAAGGCGTTCTGTTTCATACATTCGATAGTCAAATCATTTTGCTTATGTTGACACTACTTCTCCACCAGATCACAAAAATGGAGGATCAATGATTACATATTGAGTTAATAAGGTCAAATTGCACTTTTCCTTGGACCAGATGGATCTGATCCTTTGCAAACAAAAAATGATCTGCCATATAGAACAATATGAAGCCTCCATGTATGAGTACCTTATGATGGATGGGTTTTCAAACATAAACACGTTGGTTTGGTCACCATTGCAGTACAGAACACTCTTTCTTACTAGACCATGCCCGAGAGAGGTAAGAAGATTACACAGCAAAGATTTATATGTCAAGGCAATGCAGTCCCACCCAAACAAATTGGGCCTGATTTAATAAAGCTTTCCAGAGCTGGAGGGGATACACTTTTATCAGTGAAGCTGGGTGACCCAGCACACCTGGAATAGATTTCGTATTAGAAAAATGTTTTCAATCCTGGACCAGATCCATTCCAGATTTTTGGATGACCCAGGTTCACTGAATAAAAGGTATCCTCTCCAGTCTTGGAGAGGTTTAATAAATCAGGCCCATTGGCAAAGTCTGCTGTTATGTTCTGGATTGAATTAAAACATTCCTAAGCCCTAACTGAAAGGCATTTACTTTGCTATATTGACTGTTCATCTCTTGGCAACAATCATCTAGCGTAGTGTTTCTCGATCATGGGGTAACCCTTGAAAAAACTTTTAGCCCTTCAGGTAACCCCTTCTATAAATACATACACAGCGCACCATATATCAGTGTGGGGTCAATAGGAAAAATTCCACTGACGTTGCTGGTCATAGGGAAGAATCCTAGATTCTATCCTTAGATAAGAAGTCAGAAGTTGCTCATTGCGTAAGGATCCCCTAGCAACCTCTGGAGGAACCCTAGGCTTCCATGGAACCCTGGTTGAGAAACACTGCTCTAATGTTTGTACAAAGCTTAAGTGTCCATCCTCTGGTACCTGGTTGTACCATGTGTGAATACAGCCTTTAGGTGCCTGCACACAAGGGTAGATAAATAATTGGTGTGGTTTGTGTGTTAGATTGGTGCTTTGACCCTTTCCATTGTCAGACAGATCTGGACAAGGTTTTTGCACAAGGTTACTTTCTTCACTGCAGTGTATTAAAAATTCTGCTTTCTGTACTTTGAGGGAGATGTATAATAACTTGTAAAACCTTATCAGATTATTTTGTAGTTCCACCTTAACTCTTCTCCAGCAATCATGTTAAACTTTTGAGCACTATCTTCTCATCAAGCACGCTCTCATATTCAACCATAATACAGTAGACCTGGGGTTTTGATCATCTCCACATCTACATCTGCTGCCCGACAAATGAAATCTTTTTGCATCTCAGCCTCCCAGAGACATATTCACATTGCAGTACATCATGTATCTATGTAACATTTCACTGTTAACATAAACCTAGGATAAACAAACCTGTAGTAGATGGAAGAACAACACATTCATCAAGAGCAATTGCCAGAAATGAATTGAACTTGTATTGAAAACAGTCAGGGGGATGTCTCTCGAAAAAAGCAGACGTGCTTTATGAGGATGAAATAGAGAATGCCAATTTTCAGGTGAATCAATATATTGAAGCCATTTGCTGTGCTCGAGCAAGTGATTCGAAGAGTGGAATTTCTGACCAGCTGGAGAAGGGAGATGTCCATGGTGATAATAAAAATGTATATTCTGATTTATTCTTTAACTTTTATTCATGTTGAAGAAGGTAAAATACTCAGTCAAGGTTTTATCTCTCTTCCCCATAATGGAAATTTTCCTTTACTTCTTGTTATGTTCATGGGACAGAAAAAAATCTCCAAAATGGACACACAGGAAAAAAAACAGTTTGGGGAATGGTTGGAACCATTGCCAGGTTTTTATTGCACATGCAGTCAAAGCTAATTTAAAACTTTAATTGATGCCTGACTTTTCCGCACTTGTGATGCAAGTGAACTTGTCCATCGAATGCCTTGACCACATGCTCTCCATTATGAGTATGGTAGCCTGTAGCAGATATAGTCACCAATGGGTTGTTGTACAAATGTGATTTTGGGGTCCCTTTCAGCTATTGCCCAAAAGGAATTCATAGATAGATAGATGGATAGATAGATAGATAGATAGATAGATAGATAGATAGATAGATACCGGTACATTTGTACTACCTTGACTTCTCCAATGGTTCATTATATGTAACCGGGTCAAGCCCCCACTACTTTCAGTTCCATTGCAAATGGTGTTGGGAGGAAATGGAGAAAGCTTTCTGCATGTTTCCAATTAAGGAAAGAACCCAACCATTTTACAAACCGAGAGTTTGGTAAGGTTTAAAATACCCTCAATTCTCACCTTCCCTGAAAGTGAATAGCTTCAATGAATATGCGGAATAAAAAGTTTACCTTAATTTAGTAAAAATGAACCCCTACATTCTAGAGGGTTCTGGTTCTGCTGCTCAATCTGTATCAAATGTATGGCAACTCCCAATCTGATAGAAGGAAAGCCTGAAATCTATTTCTAAACGCAAAAAGAAACCTTGTATGATTGCAGGATAATTCCTCATATGCTCAGAACAGATCAGGATCAAGCAGGGCTCCCAATTTTGGGTTCCATCCTCAGCCATTTTGCAAAAGTCTATGTTGAGACACAGGGCCTGAATCATTAAAGCTCTCCAAAGCTAGAGAGAATACACTTTCACCAGTGACGCTGAGTGATCAAGCAAACCTGTAATGGATTTTTTCAATGTCATTTGCTATTTGCTAGCAAATGCTTTGAATCCAGGACCAGATCCATTCCAGGTTTGTTGGATCACCCAGCTTCACTGGTGAAAGAGTATTCTCTCCAGCCTTGGAGAGCTTTATTAAATCAGGGCCACAGTACTTGTTTGGAAACAAGAACAAAAGAAAATAGGTCATTGTCCGATCTAGAACTCGGGAGCTCATTTACAGTAAGTTCAAGATCATGTGAACCATGAAGAGCGCAAACTTTGAAAGGTTTGCTCATTTTTACTGGGGAGATCAGGGATACTTCGGTCTACATTACAAAGAGTTCTGTTAAACATATGCATTTAAATGTTTCACAGAAAAACAGTTTCAGGCAAATGTTCTTTTTTTTAATATATATATTCAACTTACTCCAATCGCTTTGTTCAGTTTGACATAAGGGTTCCTTTGAACACAAATACCCCCAACCTTTCTTCCAATTTAACATTCTCTAACCACCCAGTGGTCTGTTAATAGTCTCCTTTACCAGCTTAGTGATTTCACACACAATAGTGGCTTCAAGCATAGCTCCCGATATCCAACATTTTTCTTACCTACATTTTTGTCAATATGTGTCCTCGATTTCTCTTCATTTCATTGGAAATGGCCGAATAATGCCTGCGGCTCCTTTCACAAGAGAGCGTTGCTGCCTGTAACATTCGATAATAGGCTGGCCTGCAAATTTGCTGCATTGAAGCTAAACAAATAAAATAATTTAACCATTTGTTAAAGTTGGACTTGAAAAAAATCTGGACTTTAAAGAAAGCCTTCTGTTCTGTACAGTTGTACTGGTTGCTCTCCTGGACTGATGGTGCTTACTCTGATTGACATGGGTTTCTCACAGTGTTCATTAGAAGCGGGAGGAAGCCATATATACCTCACCTTTTTTATTACTGGAGGACGTCCAGCATCATCTAGCCATTACCTCCCCAGCCTGACTGTGTTTGGTTTACCATTTTTATTATCAGATTTTACCTTTAACTGCATGCAAATTGAGTCTTACCATGCCCCCTCCTTCACATTGACATGCACCAGCCAATATTGTGCATATATTAGCACAACTTCCCCAAAAATCACTTCACTGCTGGCATTAGGGTTGAAGGCACTTGGGAAGTACAGAGGCATTCCCCCTGTTATTGAGAATTGTTATTTATCGAATTGTTTCTCCATCTTAAGATAACCAAAAAGATCATTGCTATCTCTTACAGAAAATGCGGAGGCTACATTTTGTAGTAGGCAAGAGTTAGAATTAAATTCCATTTGCAATTTGAAACCCAGAAGCATCAAAACAAAGGGTGTTCAATGTGTTAAAGTTACCTCCAACATCTCTAATTGCAAATGATATGCCCACAGGCATTTTGTCTTGATGTCACTTTTGAACGTATCTAGGTCTTGTCCACCTTTGCAACATCTTCAAAACTCACCAGAGACCACCAAACTTCTGGTAGACACTTTCATCATCTCCTACTTCAACTACTGCAATACATCTATTAGACCCCCACTTCTACAATCATGAACAATAACAATAGAGTTAGACTTCTCTAAGCTTTTCACTACGCCTTTTCACCCTCTCTGCTAACTTGTACATTGGTTCCCAGTTCACCATGGAATCAAATTCACTTGGTCTTTAAATCGCTCCACAACTCTTGACACCCAATACATGAACACAGGCCTAAACTTCTCCAATTTCCTCTTTCATAACCTATTCCCATACACACCTACCGGTACAAGACTTCTCCAGGATTACAACAACTCGCTAGAATGTCTTTCCTCATTCCATAGGCGTATTTATACTTTTACACTCAAACAAGCTCACAAAATACCATCTCTTTCAACTTGTCTACAAAAGTTCCTCTCTTTAACTCTTTAGGTGATTTCCATACCTATTTTATACTATAAATTCCCATATAACCTCAATGGACAGGATCCTTTTTTCCTCCGGTGTTATAGTTTGTACATGTTATGCATTGATATGTCATGTTCAGCCCCTATTTATAAATTGGTATGCAAAAATACAAATATTAATAAATTTAAATTTAGTTATGCTCTTCAAAGGTCTTCAGTGAGAATTATTACATTATAACTCATACAGGCAATAGGTATAAAGAATAATGTTCAATCGGATGTGTTAGTCTTAGATGTGTTAGTGATGTCTTAGATTTGTACCTTTCAATCATCCTTCTCTGCTTTCCTCTCCATTAGGATTTATTTCAGATTCTGTCTGCCTCCTCTTCTGGACTTTCATCCAGCCTGGCTCATTTATTCTGTACCGTCCCGGTTTAGCCATCCATTGTGAGTAGCCTGCTTATCAGTAGAATGACCCAGAGAGTGTCCTGGAATGCAAAGCAGTTCCAACCACGCCATTGAGACTCTGGGTAAGACCAGGTGCCTCCACACTGAAGAATTTCCTTATTTTTTAACAGGTATTTAACTAACTATCTTTGTTTTATATTCATTGACTTTTAACCAAGACCTTGCTCCATACACACTGCTATTAGTAGTTAGTTACATTCAACTGGGCATGTCCTGTAATGTTCAGCAACAAATCCAGTTGAATGTGACTAACTACTACTAGTGAAAGCATTTACTGATATATGAAACAAAGAGAAGGATCCCAAGGTATAAAACTACAACAAAAATCAAAAAAGAATGCCACATCCCAATGAAAATAGGCAACAACAAGAACAACGAGGTTCAAATACCATAAGACTTTCTAGGCATCAAAAGAATATTAGTATATATAAAAATATATAAATATATATAAATATAAAAAATACATCATTTACTAGTTACATATGTAAAGTTATTTTTGATCATACAACACAAAAAATATTACAGATAGGTATTAGTGACCATATATTAGCAAGAAGACCAAAGAATCCACGTAGTAGTTCCAATAGTTCCCCAGATAAAACTTAAGGTGTAAGAAGTTTCTTACTGTAAAGATGTAACATTTGACATAGCAAAATAGGGAATTTAACAATAGATGAATTAATGTTTTTTTCATTCTTCTTTCGCAGAACTAGTCTGCTTCATCAGGAAGGCTTGTGAGAGGTAGAACTCATACAAAGTAAAGAACTTGGTTAATTATTTAGCCCTGCTTTCTGTTTTCTATGCAGGTGCTTGAAAGAGTTAACAATTGCTTTAAAAAAAACTAACTCAAAACAAGTGAGTCTTTTAGCAGAACTGTTTCCAAATTTTCTTGCCACTGCAGTAAGCAGAATCATGGTACAGCTAATTCCTTTTTTTTGTTTATTTTGTAAAATAAGTTTCACCCTCACGGCTTTATTCTGGAAATAGATGTGTGCACACTTCACGCTCACTAAAACATCCTCAGGTAATGAAATTTTACCTTTAGACATACAGTGCAATTTAAAGTCGGATCTCTCTGTGTCACAAATCTCTGAATCCTTTACAAGCTGGAAAGCCAACAAGACAAGTTACCTATCCAGAATGACAGTTTGACATTCTGCTGAGTCACACAAAGTCATTGCAGCAGATTAATGACTGCTCACAGAGCAAACTTTTCAAAAAGACCAAGGAGAGGTGAGAGATAATTTTTTTCCCTCAAGTTAAGGTCAGGATATGAAACCCATTTTTTGGCAGATCTGCAAAACAAGGGGCGGACTGTTCAGCCGGTGATTGGCTGAGGTCAGTCATCTCCCTCGCATTGTGGCAGGAACATGTACGCATTTGCATGCAGCTTGAAGTGAGGAAAATATTATTTATGCATGCAAAATAGATTTACGGCATAATCAATTTATAAGATGCTAAAGTCATGGATGGATAGGTGTTATGAATGCCTGTGTATAAAATTATCTTTTCGTTTTATTTAAGGTGTACCAACAGATACCTTTCATGTTCTTCTCCCTCCTGTGCTCTATAAGCAATCCAAGAAAGCAAAGAACCATATTAGAAGGATCATCATGTCACCTGCTTCACTGGCTTAAAATATAACTTTGGGTTTTGCTTAAAAAAATTTTCCAGGGTATTAGAGCTGGATATACTTCCTGTTCTAAAAGATTCTCCACCCCCGAAGAGCCAACAATAATGAAAAAGGGATACACTCCTGGTTTCTAAAGTATATTTTAACTTTTATTAATGGCATTTAGTTTGCTAAAGCACTAAACTGCATATGCATTACCTTTTTCAATCAAAGATTGTTTTTTTATTTCTCTTTTATTCTTTGTTGCATATTCCTGAAGTCCTTTGTGTAGTAATTTGTTATCCAAATTCAATTCAGGAATTACTGCACTTTGTTTTTTACGGCAAGTTTACCAATGGTAGCCACAGTTGAAACAACAAATGCAACATGTTTGTGCTATGTTCATTAGCAAAGTCGCTTGTAGTTTACAGTGGGAAAGTGTAGGACAGATCGACAACATAGAAAAGAAATTGAGAGACAGAAGAAGAGCTTTGTCATCCCAGAACATTAAGTCACCCAGCCTCGCGCCTTTGCAGTACGAAATCAGGTGAAGTGAGCAGAAGCCGGAAGAAGGAAGATGGCAGGGCCCAATGTCCCTCCCGCGACAGAAAGAAGAAGGAAGCCAGGATGGTGTGGGACCTACTGGAAGTGCTATTTTTTAAATACATCTTTAATATTTTTAGTGAAAAAAGAACTATAATTAAATTTGACCTGATGTCAGCTATTTGAAGTCACGGTACAGCAGGTCTGGTGACATGATATCACAGCTCCACAGGGCCAAGTGCTAGACCCACTGTGTCACCTATCTTGTGGGTGGAGATGTGCACGGGGCGCAGGGTCTAAGCAGTAGCTTGGTCCTCTCCAGAGCCTCTAGTGGTGAGGATGTTGTGCGGCAAGCTACTGCCATGTTGTGGCCCCTGTGCCAGCCAAGGCAGGTGACTGCTAACAAGCAGCAACCAAACGTAGTGCAAAAGGGGAATCCAGGAGAAAAATCAGAAGAGCCAAAAGGTCAGGACAGGCAGCGAATAAGGTTCATCAGTAAACAGGCAAGAGGTCAGTGCAGGCAGCGAAACAAGGCGGGGTCAGTACACGAAGAATCTGGAACAGTAGAAACAAACAACAAGAACCTGGAAGCAGAGCCAAAGGAACTCCTTGTTCAGGCAACTTCCTGTTGCCAGGTCACTTCTTTAAAAAGGGAATGTCAGGTGATGGATGTAGAGCCGCAGACATCAATCCCACCAGCAGAGGGGGTTCTTCAGATGTTTGCCAGCAGAGGGGGTGCGTCTGCGGATTACCCTGGTTCTCTGAGGCAAGGGAACAGCTGACTGAGAATCACCTGACTAGGAACAAGAAGTATGCGGAGTGTTGGATCCAGAGGCAGAGATGGTGCTGGCAGCAGGGGACTGCAAGGAGGGTGAGCAAGAAGGAGGCACAGATGACCTGGACGTGCGGGGATCTGTGACGCATGAGAAGCCAATTAGTTGATGTGCTGGATCACTCAGGTTCTCCCATGATAGTATATCTTCCCCTTGGTCTTTAATAAATCAGGCCCATAACTCAGGGAACCTGGTTTAGGAGATCATATAATTTTCATATAATTTCCAAATCTACAATCTCTCCCAGCATCAGAAACAAAACGAACAGATTTCTGCACAAAACGTGTTTCTTGTTTGGATTGGGGGTTCTCAAACCTTTTTTTTTCCATCATAAAACTCACTGCCTTAAAGTTGCAGCTCTCCAAGGATATCGTCCATCAGATATTGCAGTCGGCTTTTTATACTTGCCGTAAAGAGGCAGTTTTAATAAAACATAAAGCGGCATTTGGAGAGCCACTCGTTTCCCAGTTATGTGTCAGATGAGAAAACACCAATATTTGCCTTTTGCTAAACAGCGGTCCCCAGATCAGCGCACAGAAACGAGCCTGCCGTATTTTATCGCCGTTTCTGCGGCTACTTATACATCTGCTGCCTTAACAGAATCCCGGAGGTGTTATCAGGGTAGCCCAGGCGCCATAATCGCGGCTCGCTCCCTGCAGAGCCGTGTCAGATCCTGAGGTATTAGAACTCACGGCTGCTGTAATAGGTGCACTAACTCTATTTGATGAGCGGTTAGATTGCTGCATTCCCCTAAAAGGGAACCGACGCTCAAAGACTCGCATTCTGTTATATTCACAAATACACCGGGGTCTGTAATGGTTTTTTAGCACAGAATCTGTTGATCTGACTCATATGGCTTCCAAGAGACTCACTGGGCAGCTTTGCTTTTTACAGAATGAAGCGAAAGCTCTGCTACTTTTAAAATGCTGTCCTGCCATAGCCATGTGCACTCGGTACATGGATTCATGGCTGGGGGTTGTAAAAGTACTAAATCCCCCAGGAGTGCTTACATTTTAAACCAATCTGTCAAAAGAAAAATATGGAGGCTGCCAGATCTGAGAACCTTTTTAAGATGCTGCTTAGCTGTGTGTGATGGATCGCAGTACAGCATGCAGATAGTGAAATTGGAACACCTCATCCGCATGTCTTTTAGTGGTTTTGAAACACTTAATGAAAAATGAAAACTGGGCAACTAGTATTTTTGAAACAAGAATTCAGAAATGTTTGGTTTGTGCTTCTTTAAGGCAATTGTCTCTCAACCGGGGTTCTTTGGAATGCTAGGGTTCCTCCAGGGGTTGTTAGGGGTTCCTTAGGCAATGAGCAATTTGTGACTAATTTATCATAGAGTATATGCCAGACATTTTCAACTAGGGTTCTGTTTAACCCTGGGTTTCATAAGCAATGAGCAATTTGTGATAGGGTAGGAATTTACCCTGGTACAATTTGCTCCAACAGGGGAAAAAAATCCTTCCTGATCTCATGAGGCAATCGGATGTTCCCTGGGTCAGCAGTCTCTGTTATCTTTACTTTAAAGCCTTAATCCCCAGTTATATTATGTGCATCTCAAAGTCATCCAGTTTTTCCTAAAGCAATCTATATTACTTGCTGAAACTACTTCCTAAGGGTGCAGATTCCACATTTTCACACCTTACAGTGAAGAATCCCTTCCTTATCCGGAGATTAAACTTCTGTTCCTCCAGTTGCAAAGAGCGCCCCCTTGTGCTTTGTAATGACCTTACAGTGAATAATGGGGAAGAGAGTTCTCTATATGGACCATTTTTATATTTACACAGGGTGATCATATTCCCCCTTATATGTCTCCTCTCAAGGGAGAATAGATTCAGTTCAGCTAATCTCTCCTCATAGCGGAGCTCCCTAATTCCTTTTATTAGTTTAGTTGCCCTTCTCTGCACTCTCTCCAATTCCACAATGTCCTTTTTGTGAACTGGTGACATATAAAAAGGACTATCTAGACTTCACAGGCTTTCTCAATGTTGTTAACATAGGGAAATCCTTGAAATAGCTCTCTGGTCTTCGGGAAACCAATGCTCTATTTACTATATCTACATCTGACTAGGCAGCATGGTGGTCAGTGGAAAGAATGCCTCCTATATTGCTGCTCAGAGGGAAGAATTTCACCCTTACAGAGAGGCAAAAACCTCACTGGTGTCAGGTAAGGGACATAAAATTAAAGGCACAAATTGCTCATTGCTCAAGGAACCCCTAGCAACCTCTGGAGAAACCCTTGTTGAGAAACATTGATCTAGTTTCTCTATACCTAATCCTAAGTCTAGAAGGATGTGCTGTAGGTTTGGTAAAATTGTCCTATGATGTTCAACAAATACACCCTTACTGCTAATTATCCTAGGCAATTCCATGTTTTTCCAGAAAACAAATGTATAATCTGAAAAAATAATTCTTGCTGAGTTATGAAAAAACACCAACGTCAATAGGGGTAGGACATCCACCACCCCCACCATTCTCTAGGGAGAGAAAATAATGATATGATATTAATTATAATGCTTTTTTAAAGGACATTGTAATCTTGGAATGTTTAATGCCTATATAACTAGAATATTCTTCAAGATCCAAATAGCTATTTCAGAATTTAAGAATTTATCTTTATTGCCATGGAAGTTATGGAAGATATATGGAAGGGATGTCAAATGCCCAGCCTTTCAGAATGGATTGATGACCTCTATCAAGGACAGTTTATGACGTTCTGTTACCACTAATTTCATCTTTGATGTTCCTCAAGTCTAACTGATTATTTTATCGTTATCCCAGGGACAGACCTCTGTTTATTTCTTGGCATTTTAGCAGCTAGACTAAATATCAGGACGATAGTTCTCTGATGTCTCCTTTACTCATTGATGTATTTTAGAAAATATAAATGAAGTTGCATCATGTTCAGACCCACTTTTCATCTTTTCCACAGTTTTTTGGAGTTTTCAGATTTTTCTTATCATCACAGCTGAAGTCAGAAGAAGTATATTAACTCCAATCATTGGTGTCAGAGGAAATAAAATAAGAACAATTGTTAGTGTCAGTAAAAGTAAAATAGGTTTCATCATTGGCGTCAGTGAAAGTACAAAAAGTCAAATTGTTAGTTTCAAAGAGAGCAAAAAAGTTCAATTAGCTGTTACCAGTGGAAGTGTCAGAAGAGGTAAAATAAGTCCAGACACCTTATAACGCATTTGGCATTCTTGTGTGCCACTGTAATAACAATCTCTTGGGTTCCAGACCATGCCAGAACCCAATTCACAACCCAAAGAACAGAGCTGGGCACTAAGTGTTTGCACCTCTTTTGTTGGTTTTCCCTTGGAAGACAGCAGAATAAAAGGAAAGTGAATTTAATGCATTTTACACATGCTGTGCGTACTCATATGTGTAAGCGCAGCATGTGTGAAATGCGTTAAGGTCAGTTGCTGTTACTCCTATATATACCTTTCAAAAAACAAAGGCGAGAAACAAGAACAGGTTCATTGCAGGACAGTGTCCAAAATCTTGTAACTGTCCCTCAAGATCCAGGTCACCTGGCATCTACCTAATCCTTCCTTGTCCTTAGGAAGTTCTTTCTGCAGAACCTACATGCATTATATGATTTTACAATGTCTTCTCCAACACCGCCATTGAACTGTGAGCTGTGTATGTTCAGAGCCAACTAATAATGTTGTCACAGTTGGTTTGAATACCCTGTGGAATAGTTTAGCGCATTGTTGAACAATGTCATTTACGTGTGAATGAAGACAGCTTGGGATACAGCCATGTGGAAATAAAACACTAAGGATTTATGGGAGCCAAAGACTCTTCTGTGCTGGAATTGTATCAATGCTTCATACATAGAATTACTATTCTCCTCTTCTTAGTCACTTTGCATCCAATGGCAATTATCAGTTTTGGCATAAATTTTGACCAACAATAAGTTAGCATGTAGAAAAAAAGAGGAATGCATGGGTTGTCTTTGTAGATTTCCATCAGAACGGTTTCTTAACTATCATGCTGCTCTAAAAAAAAACAATGACATTCAGCCAAATTTACATCTTAATTTTTCAGAAAACGTGTTTTACATCGCCTTACCACAATACATAGTAATGCATGGACTGTGTTTGGTATGGCATCCTAACACCCAGTTACAAAAGTTGGCAAGTCATTTGTACTGCAATGCATGTATATTATGTCATGTCATAGGATCATGTTTAATTTTGCATGTGCTAAGGTGGGCTTTAGGGCTATTAAACATGTATGGGTTTCCTTAAGGCAGAGCTTCGTAATACAGGAATAGTGTTCTTCTACATGCTTGCTCCATATTCATAACTCAAATAATTATATTTGTTTAAAAAATACCCAAGCAATAGCAATTTTCAGCACTTAGCTGCCATACCTATATATCCCATAGACTGTGTTATTGACATATGATTATGGTAAGGACATTAGATTGTTAGCCCAATTTGAGGGACAGCTAGTCACATGACTATGGACTTTGTAAAGAGCTGCGTAATGTTTGGTGCTATATAAATATTGGATAATATTAATCCCATATGGACCAGATCATTTTTTAACTCAGCTATAGACCTATATATTCTGCAAAAACCCAATTAATTGCCATTTCTCATTATACCAACATAATTGATATATAGTATTTATTTATAAAGCAGCAAATCTGACATTCATTGAAACACTCCCTGGTGGAGAATCTTTTGGATGTTTTTCAATGGCAGCAATTGATTCTCCAGCAGGGAATGTCTTAGTAAATATTGGAATTAAAAGTAGACCTATAGAATTGCATGTTTTTAATTTGAAAAAATGCTTTTAAATAGGAACCTTTTGTATTTTAAATTTAGTTATAGGTACCGTGTTTCCCCGATGATAAGGCAGGGCCATCAAATAAGACAGCCCCCCCTTTTTAGGTAAAAATGAAAAATAAGCAATAACTGTGTACTGTAGTCTTCTTCATGGGTAAATAAGGCATCCCCCTGAAAATAAGCCCTAGAGCATATTTTGGCCTTCAAAAAAAAATAAGACAGTGTCTTATCATCGGGGAAACAGGGTATTACTGACTTGGAAGTTTTTGGTTGGTTTGGTATATGGAATCCAGATATGGGCAGCGTTCTGGCTTTTGCAGTGTTGGGTCCCAGGTTTGAATCTCAGCCAGGACACTATCTGCATGAAATTTCAAGGTTCTCCCTTTAGGTTTTTTCTGGGTACTCCATTTTCTCCCACATTCCAAAAACAGAAATATAGGCTCTCAGCTATGAGGATTAGCTGAACTGAATCTGTTCTCCCTTGAGAAGAGACGTATAAGGGGGGATGATCACCCTGTATAAATGGTCCATATGGAGAACTTTCTTCCCAATTTTTGAAGAAGGCGCCCTTTGTGTCTGGAGGAAAAGAAGTTTAGGCTCCGGATAAGGAAGGGATTCTTCACTGTAAGGTCTGTGAAAATGTGGAATCGGCTCCCTCAGGACGTAGTTTCAGCAAGTTCTAAAGATTTCTTTAAGAAAAAGCTGGATGATTTCTAGAAGCACAGAATATAACTGGGGATTAAGGATTTAAAATAAAGATAACAGAGACTGCTGATCCAGCGAACGCCCGATTGCCTCATAGAATCAGGAAGGAATTTTTTTTCCCCTGTTGAAGCAAATTGTACCAGAGTTTTTTTTTGCCTTCCTCTGGATCATTTATGTCTGTAAGGTTTTATATCTGGGATATGGTTATTTCCCCAGGGGTTGAACTTGATAGACTTTTGTCTTTTTTCAACCTGCCTAACTATGTAACTATGCCGTTAGGTTAATTGTCCTCTCCCTTAGACTGTGTGAATGACATATGACTATGGTAGGGACATGAAATTGTGAGCCCCTTCGAAGGACAATTAGTGACACGACTAAGGTCTATGTAAAGCGCTGTAATGTGTTGGTGCTATATAAATACTGGATAATATTAATTTCTGGGGATTCTAAAACATTCCTGGGTCTTCCAGAAAAATAACCTAGGGTACATTCCCTTTTAGACTAGCTGGATATGGAACTGAATATACTTTGGCATAGTGAGTTTAAACATAAAGCATGTATATATGATTTATGGCTAAAGTGTTCATTTAAGGGTGTCCTACTCTTGCTTATTTTGAGCTGTTTTAAGTAGTTCCTATCAACAGGGTTGGTTGTCCAATAATTTAGGCTGGGCCATGAACTGGAGTCTTTTGAGCAGTCCACTTGCTCAACATCACAACCCAACTGGAACTTTCTGTTTAAAGGAAACCTGTTGCAATCAAGCCTTGCAAAACCCTTTATGGCGTTGTGGCCAGGAACCCCAACCTCACTCTCCCTCACCAGGTTCGGAAAAAAATGGGATCTTGCTTCTACCTTCATCATTATCTTTTAAAGCCTTTTTTAGTTTAGTACTCATTTTTTGAAAGTTTCAGAGTACAACAATACAGAACATATGTACAAAAAGCCAATGGAAGGTTTCCAAAAAACACTGCAGTGAGGTGTCATTTACAAACACAGCCAACACAAGAGTGTTGTATTCTGCAAAGTAATAGGCAAGTATGACAGTAAATGCACGAGTCTGGCTGTTATTTTTGTTGTAGAGGTGAATATAAAATGTGAAATGCATTGAGAAGGAAGTTATGAACAAGGTCTGCCCCCAAGGGATCTGGAGCTGCTTGTCACCCAATGTAGTATGGGAGTACGGGAAGTTGTTGGACTAGTATTGGTACTCGTTTGAATAGACAAAGAAGCACAAGCAAGTTTATACTTATATACCATATATTTTTGAGGTAAAAGGAACAGGTTTTATCTGCAACCTGCAGCATTTGATGTTGATGCTTTCCTTACGATCCCTTGTTACCCCTTTTGTCTACTGGAGACCACTAAGGCTTCCCCTTGGCATGCATCTTGCCATTGGTATAAACTAAGCTATTTGGCTTTGTTCAGCCATCCACAGCCTGAATCAGGGGCATATCAGACAAAAGGGCCAATGTACTTAGCGCCCCCTTTTGTGTGAAGAAGGCAGTGAATGTCAAACTCCAGGCTAGATAGGTTATTCAACACGGACATGGGCGAGGGATGAGTGTCGTATTGTACAGTAGAGGCTTCTTTACCTCCTTATTCTTTTACCAGTTATTTATTAAAGGTGATTGCTGTCTGTATTTGGTTTCTATAATAAACCTTTCCTGCAATTCTCCTCAAACTACCAGTAGGCGTTTCAGCCACAGCTAAGGAATAGTCTTGGACATAAGCTTTACTACAGCAATCTGTGTTTGTCAGCCGCGATATTAATAATTTATGAAGTTGGCTGTTTGAAATCCAATACCATTTCTGATTCACCGGTGTAAGATCCATGTGACAGTAGAAATATTTAATGGATATGAAAACTGCAAAATGACTCTAACAATGTCATAGGGGGGAATGAATGAAAGATGAATGGAGCTCGGCACATGGAGAGGCTAGATTACAGCTTGCAGGGGAGGGAGGGTTAAACTTGCTGGGAAAGAAATGATGTTGCCTGTGAAGGTAAAGATAGAGGTCTATATCAATTCCCAATGTTTGCCATGCATCAAAATGATCAATGAGGTGCAAGACACACCAATTACAGGGAGAAAAAATATAGTAAGGTACAGAAATGTTGGAATTGGAGGTATGGAAAAGTTATTGGTGGCTGAAACAGTCATTAATAGTTGTGTTTAGATCTTAGATACTTCTACCTATCTGTACATTTTAGCCAGTCGTCTTTTTGCACTTCCTAATCATACACGTGGCCCTTTGATTTAATAATATGGAAACAATATTAAGTAATCTGAATGTGCCCAGGCAAAAGATAGCATACATAAAGATATTAACATATGACTATGGTAGGGACATTAGATTGTGAGCCCCATTAAGGGACAGCTAGTGACATGATCATAGACTTTGTAAAGCGCTGCCTAATATGTTGGCGCTATATAAATACCGTGTAATAATAATAACAACAAAAAGTGACTAGGCCCAGTTGGAGAAGATGCCAGCAGTCTTTTGCATACAAGAGTAAGCCTTTCATCTTGTGTACCCCAATGGGCAGATAAGTATTACCTACAGTACATATTACCTACAGGTACATACCATAAAAATATATCTAATGCTACACATTTTGCATATTTTGACCCATAACAAGGATAATTGATGTCATTCAGGTGGTTCTTCTAAGTGGCCCAATATTAGGCTGGTACTACCACATGGGAGGTTTATTCAGCCACAGCGTAAGGAACGCTAGTACCCTGAGGAGGAACCATTGGGTTACAATAAACTCTGTCTGATAATGGGTAATCTAGGGTAATTAAAAAAGCTTTATTTCTCCCTCCTCCAGCAGTTAGTGCTCTTCTCTGATCCCGTTCCAGACCCCTTATGTAAGTGGGCACTTGCTGTCCTCGGGTACAATGCAGGAGCTTCTACATTGCAAGTGATGTCAGCAAGGGAGCCACCCTACACCCTGTAGGACTTGCTGTCTTACAAGAAGGAAGCCTGCAGAAACAATGGATAAGGTCATAAATCTGTCCAACACATGCCCCAAGTGCTCTTCTTTTCTCCTATTCAACCTCCAGCATGTAGGCAGGATTTTGCTGTCCTCAGGTGCAATGCAGGAACTCCGATCCTATATTACATGTAATAATGTCAGCAAGGCAGCTGTACTACAATTGGGAAACAGAAGCAGCTTTGTAAGACTTCTTGCCTGCCAAAAGGAAACCTGCAGGAGCAATGGGTAAGGTAAAAAATCCAACACGTGCCACTAGTGCTCCTCTCCCATTCCAGGCCCAATATGTAGGATGGGATTTTTCTGTCCTCAGGTACCATGCAGAATCCCTGGTCCTGCATTGCATGTGGTGAGGTCAATGATGGAGCTGCAAACAGAAGCAGCTTTGTAAGACTTGTTGTCTGCCAAGGAGGAGACCTGCAGAAGCAATGAATAAGGTCAACAAATGTGTTTAACAAATGTCTCCTAAATTAATTGAGCATTACTCCCTTACTATAGGTATTCAGCTTCATTATCAGCTTGTTTTGGGAACTCACATAATAAAGTATTTCTGACCTTTACCTATTAGGATTTACCTTATCAGCCAATTTTTTTCCATATGATCTATATGATTTTAAAATGAAATTCCTTATTTGCTCTTTTGGTATGTTGTCCCCTCCGGTGTATATTTCTGCACAAGGTGATTGCCTCCCATCTTCACAAGTTTCAGATGGAAAAACACAGCAGCTAGCATGCAGAGCTGAGAGCGTCTAGGGAGACACATCTAGCATGGCGGTTTCTTGGGATTTCATATAATGTGAATGTCTGCGCACAGCAGTGTCAGGGAAGATTGATGCCAGCTCTGTGAATGCTTCTCACTCATGCAGAATTAGAGTAGTCCTCTGACGATTGCTTTTCGTTGATGGTCACCTCTCTACTGGAGACAGGCTTATCTGTTTACTGTCTTCACGTGGAAAGGCAGCCATGTGCCTTTATCTGGTCTTTAGGGAGGTGGAGGAGCAGCCACAATGGAATGAAACCATGAATACAAAAATTATGTTTATGGGAAAAGCTTTGCCCCTGGGACTCTTGGGTTTATTATGAAACTGCACTGTATAATAAAGGTGATGCATGCAATACATTTATTTATTATGTTCAGAATATATATTTTTAGTAAGGGTAATATGCAATATTGTGTATTTATATCTGCTGGTGGAATACCACCTGAGCCACTTCAGCTTCAGCACTCCCTCTAGTGGTGGGGTCACCTGCTGATCACATGGCTTCCCCTTGTCACATGACTTCCCCTGTATAAGGAACTGACTGGCAACAGGATGTTGCCTAAACATTTCTTCGAGTCTCTGTTTCCAGGTCCATGTTTGTACCTACTGATCCTGACACTTTGGAATATGGACCCTGGCTTTGCCCTGCTTTTTAGCATGTCCGACTATGCTTCTGCATTCATCAGTCTCTTCCGCAGTTATCAGCCCCTGTGTGTATGGGGGCCGCAACCTGGACACCGCTGTCTTAAGTCCATCATCCCTGGGGGGGGGGGTGTATGTTGGTGAAGCTGGTGCTTTAGCGTCTGTGCCCTGTACACGCCACAGTCAACCATGATTACCAGTGATTACCATGACATTGTGACATTTATAGAGTAGAATGAGAATCCTTACCTTCCTTTACTGAGCCAAATCCTTCCCCATTTGTACTTCACACATTCCCTTTCCTAGACACTGTGGCCCCCAGTGGGTGGGTTTCTCCAATTAGGGCGGTGCTGTTGGTCAAATAAGCAGTGGGTGTTACTGAGTGTGGCCAGATTTTGATTGAAAAGCTTCAATTGCAACATTTTATACTGTAGTACAAGCAAGCACAGCCTATATGACGGTGACAATGCTGCTTTGAGTTTATTAATTCTTTGCCTGGGCCATTTGACAACAATTTACACCTTCAGCCATGCAATTCACACACCTATCAGACTTTATTGCACCATGTTAATTAAATTGGAACTAGGTGGTTTGAAAAATGTTTTGTACCTATAATTATGTTTTTTGGTAAATCAACATATATCTTCATATATTATATATCCCATTATATGGGAGGCTGCTGTCATTGGAAGACGTAAGTACTTGGGAGGTGTTATTGGTTCGTCTTGGAAAAGTTTAGAAAGCCTGAGTGGGGTAAATAATTAAAAAACAAAAAATGTAAAAATATATTAGTTTACATACTAGTCAAGAGGGAAACATAAGAAAACATGATCAGGTAAACAATGTCCATGTAGATCTTGAGGAGAATCCGATTCGCTGTCACCTGTTGGCTGAGCCAAATTGGTTTTGTATCAGGTAACCATTGTGCCCATATCATTCAATCCATCATCTAAAATGTGTTCTTGAAAGTATCCCCATCCTTACCAGTGAATAGTTTTTGGATATCAGTTTATATTTTAAAGTTGTAATTGTGTTGTTTGTAAAGCAAACAGACTTTTTCTAACAAAACCCCTTTTTTTGATGTAATACACCTTTTTATTTATCTCAGTGGCAGCTGTTCGGTATTCTCAGTATGAGGCTGATACACCGAGGAGCGCATTAATATCATATTTGCCTGTTTGCTTCCAGATGGGATGTGTTTTGTTCAGAGAACATTTAAATCTGTTGGCTTTTGAATATGGAGCACAGAGTGATTGTCATAATGGGCTCAGTATTCAAAAGTAGGTTGCAGTCTGTGCCAAGGAAGAGATGCATGCATGCAGAGCGGCTGACCCTGCAGATCTCCGGCGGTATGAGATCTTATATTAAACAGGTATCGGGTAACAGGAGGAAGATGTCAGTGAGGTGCTGTTCTACAAATACTGCAACTGTGCTAAAGTCAGATCACTCAATTTATCCAAAGCCAAACCCAGGATCAAAATGCCATACATTGCAGCTTACCAGTCCTTGGATGAGGTGGCTGCATTTTTTCCCTTTTTCAAGGATTTTTCTTTTCATTAACTATTCCTATTTTACTTAAAAAACGAAAGACATTCCTCCAATTTTTTAAACTTGTTCAACCTATTCCACATCCCTTAATATCAATTTGCAAACAAACATTTTTTTACATACCAGGGTCAATAACCTTGGGACTTTACAGGCATGTATCTATTCATAATCCAATATGTATCTTTTGGTAATTCAATTGTTTATTAAACAAATAAAAAAGTATAAACACATTTGCATGCTCCAGTAATCAATCTGTGGTTGTTACAAATAGGCTTATACCAGATCAACGCGTTTCTCGGGACATAGTCTGCTTTCTCAGGAACATATTAGCCTAAACACTGAATATATATGAATATAAAAAATGATTATATTCCTATTTTACGGTTACTTATGGAGAAGCTAAAACAAAAAGGTTCTAAAAGTACTGAATACTTCTACCTTTTCTCAATAACATAGGGAAGTTCTGTAGTGTTGTAGTAGAATAGGGTATTCTGGGAGGAGTAACAAAATACTAATCCCATTTAATTAATTAAATTTAGTGCAGTTTTTTTTTTTTTAATATATTTTAAATAATGTATTTTAATAGTTTTAAGATTAGTGGCATTCTGGTAAGACCAATCAACATTTTTCTTTTTTTTTATTTTCTTACATTTGTCCCAATCATTTGTGAGGTAATCTTTGACGGTTACGCTGCAGTAAATATTCCATTGAAAGATATTTCCTCTATTCTTGTTGTCTGCCAACCATTTTGGATTTTTTTTCCCAGTTTCATTCCTGATGACAATAGTTAGTAGAACAATCAAAGACACTTTACCCTTTTCATTTTGCCATTTTCATGAGATGTTTTGGAGTCAGTGAGGAAGGCTAAAGTTGATTTTAACTGTACTATTAGTTTTCCATGTCTCCTGTAGGTTGAAGAAGCATTTTGTTATTTATGTCAGACCAAAAAAGTTCCCCTTTTAGCTGGGAACATGATATTAGATATTGAGTAGAGAAGAAAATTTACTTTTACCAAAATTTGTACACACAAATAAATTTATATTAGCATGTTGGTCATTGGGAAGAATGTCTCTTACATTGCTGACTATAGGCAAGAAAGTCATCCTCGCAGATAGCCAAAAAGATAATTGGTGTCAGTACAACTAACCTGGGAGGCACAAATTGTTCATTACTTCAATTCCCGACATCACTCTTCTATAGACCAGTGGCCTCCCTGCCTATGCGTGGCCCCGCATTGGACTGTTTTATAGACGCAGGGAATTGTATTATCGGTGCTATTTTAGTTTCAAGTTGGGCACCTAAGTTTTTAACTTTGGCCCATGTATTTGAGTAACTTTGGCCTGTGTATTTGAGTTTGACACCCCCGGTCTAGCAGCTTTGGAGGAATCCTGAAGTTCCCTGGCTGGGAAAAACTGCCCTAGGCTTTACCCCCCACAGAAACCTCCAGGATCTTCAGCAGTTCTTGAGGGGTCCACAATGTCCTGAACACACAGGGCATGATTTAATAAAGCTTTCCAAGACTGGAGACCGTAGATTATCATTGGAAAATGCTGGAAAATGCTTGGAAAATCATTGGAAAATACAAAGAATTATTACCGTATAAAATGCATGGATATATATATATATATATATATATACAGTATACATACAAAACATACACCCACACAAAAAAATATCTGACGTAAGTAAGCAAATTGAGAATTTACAGAAGCAAAAAATCAAAAGGGAATTCATTACCGCCGGAGACATGAACCTGGCCGGGTTATATATTAATAGTACGCTGCCTCGTTCTGTATATATTCCTATCTGCTCTTCCCAGACAGGCTCTGCTTATAAATATGCTAATTAATTAAAGCAAATGTTTCAAGGCCGGCTTGCATTGTGGAGATAGGGGCGCCGGATACACTACGAGCAGACGGCGTAATTTGGACAAATACCATCGCAGAAATGTCATTAGCCGACTCCATCAATGGCCGTGACGTGCCGAATTTAGGGAAGGCATCCGGAAGCCTCATTTGCATGCATGGGCATGGGGACAGAGGCGAGGGCTCTTGCCAGGAGTGGGTTTTATTACAGTGTGGTGTGATTGAAGGAAAACATGTAGATTTATACATATCGGCTTAGGTGCAGATAAAAAAAAAAAACCTGTGCATTAACATAAGCAGATTGGATTTATTGAAATACCAAACATTGCTTACACATTCTCAAGATTAATTTAGGATTAAAGAGATTTTTTTTTTACTTTTTAGTGGTGAAATAAAAATTATAGTTTTAGCATAATATACTTCTCTGTAATAGGAGATATATTCTTAGGGAAATATAGAAGAGGATGCCACGACCCAGTCTCCTGTTGGGAAGCTAGTTGGCTGACTCAACAACCTGGAACAAAAAAAAAGTCTGAATATCTGATCCGTGATTCAGGTACTTGCTGCAGACCAAAAATGTTTTGATGAATGAGCATAATGGTCACAAAACTGGAATCCAATCGAGTCCTTAAAAGCCACCAATTGACTTTGCCAAGTCCTGGATAAATGAAAGGAGCTTCTACTGACTTCAAGAGCCATTTACGGCCAATTGTTACTCTAATTGACTTCCCCAATTTTGGAAAAATGTCATCAAATTTTTAAAACTTTGCACAAATTTAATTAATTTATTAATAATTATTTATTATTATTTATTATTCTGTTCTGCTCTGTTGTACTCTATTTCTAACATCATGTTTCCAGCTAAAAGGTAACATTTTTGGTCTGGCATATTTTAAAAAAGTTTCCAATCAAAACCCGTAGGACATTAAAAGCCACCAAAACTAGAATTGTCATTTTCTTGTGTTTTACAAGTTCCATTTTAAAAAATGTGGCATTAGGCAGGTTATTATTGCAGAAAGAGACAGGGGATGCCCCTCCTGTAATAAATATTCTTACCTGCCTGACCACCCTCTGTCTAAATTTGCTGAGCTGTGCATGCAGGGATACCTGGCAATCCCAGCTTTCTGTGCATGTGTTGGGACAGAATAAACTCCCAAGCGCCATCTGAGCCTGGCCAATTAAGGAAGCCTAAGATCAGGATGCAAAACAAAAGAAGGGAAATGGGGATGGGGACAGGTGAGTATCCCCAGGATTTAGTTTCACTTTAATGCAACAGAAAGCTCATTGGGGTTTACAAAAAGAATATAGGCTGCTCACATAGCAAAATGATTCCCATGCAAGGGGAGTTTTACCTAGATTGATTTCAACTATCCAATCAAGTGCAAAGGAAAAATCCTGTATTTGTTTAGATGTCCCTGCATGTTTTATGAAATGTGAATCTTACCACATTCCCTAAGCTAAGTGAATTATCCCTTGCTATGTGATAATTCACCTTGGTAAGTGAACAGCCTGAATTTAGTAAATCAACTATTTTGCATCACAAATGCATCAACATCCCGTATTTATCAATTCCTAAAAATATGCCAGCAGTCCTACCAGGAAGAATTTGGAGATGACTCGAGAAGCCTTTCCCCAGTATGACTTATAAAACACGTAGAAGGTACTAAAGTATAATAAAGTCCCAGCAGTCCAACACTTTCATCCCCACTTTCTTTATCAATGCTGAACAAAGAAGAAGGATTGGAATGAATACTTCCGTGCCTAGCATAGTCGTTTAATATGCGGAAATATTATTTGGACTTTGTCAGGCGGTGTTTAAAGCTTTTCACCGGTGGTGACTGGGCACATTCACATCTGGCACAATGAATGGCACAATGAATGGATTAAAAGGTACAAACTCTCGACTCGCTTTGGTGTCTTTGTGACTTTTAAAGCGTCTCCACGTGGCAGGTGATTGGCACTTCCTTTTGTGCGGTGTCTTTGAGCGTGAGCTTAGCATGTCACCGTGACACATTTCGACGTCTCTATTAATGTCACTTTTATTAGTCCTTTAGCAAAAACTATGAAAGAATCACGCTGACCCCTGTGGCAATATAATAAGAAAAATAAGTGGAGGAACTAAAAATAACTTTATGAAATTGGCACCTCGTTTTGCCTATTTTGTAGGAGCGGGATTTGTCACCCAAAAGAAGAAAACAAATAATGTATTTTGAACAGATGATTAAAGCGGAACTCCAGATAAATACAATTGAAATGCATTCTGTTCACTGTTTTGCATGCCAAAGGATTTGTAATTATGTACAGCCAGTCTGCTACTTCCTGGCTTAGGTTTGGTGCTTCCTGGATCACCTTCCTATTTACTGGACACAGAATTTTTGCTTTTGGCAGGGAAGTCAAGTAAATATCAACTGTAGTTTTAGTTATTTGCCTTGAGCTAAAATACATTGAAAGCCAAAGCTTTATGGGCAAGTTGAGTGGGTTAGTACTGAACCCATGGTCTTGCTCAGTTGTAGTGCTCGTGCTCGAATTCCGGTTGTCTTTATATTCGACTTGAATATGGCTGTTCGAATTCGGATATACCCGATCCGAAAAACACGGGATTCGACGGGAAAAATTCAGGAAAAAACATTTTTAAAAATGTGTTTAAAAAAAAAAAATTAATTTTAAAGTAACTTATTGAATGTTTGTGTTTTTTAACTAACTTTTTTTTTTACAGTTTTTCACACAATGACATTATGATTCCCCCAGCTGAGCAGCCGTGGGAATCCTCCTATCATTGCGGGATCTCCGGGCACTATAGGTGATGAATGGGGACTTGTCCCCATTCATCACCTGTATTGCCCTGTGTTCTTGGATAGAGAAACTCTATCCAATAACACTCAGTAGTAGCACAGCGCGACAACAGCAATTGCTGTTGCTCCAAGAACACAAACAACTAGTAAAGGGCTGCAAGAGCTATCTGATTGCTCTTGCAGCCCTTAACCTCCCTAGCGGTTCATTTCTTTCCGGTTTTATATGTCTTAAAGCGGTACATTGTTTTTCATGAAAATTTATTCTACAGTACAATATAATAGTACGAGTATAATAAAGTTTGGAACAAAATCATGTCAAAATAATACATTGAATAAAAAAAAATCTATATATTTAAAAAAAATAATACATATTATACTCATATTAATAATGTACTGCTTTTACACATATAAATCCAATGTATTGCATTCAATACAGTTATTTTGTATTAAATGCAATACAAATGGATTTTCAATTTCCGGTCCCGCCTTGCCGGCAACATACACATGCACCGACGTCATCGGGAACTCCCTGGAGACTCATTGGGTGCAGAAGCCGAAGAAGCAGAAGAAGGAAGAGGACAGAGATTGGGGCGATTGGGGCGATGGACAACGCGGGATCAGGTAAGGCTGTATTTACTATTACTTCTATAGGTTTACATACCTCGAGTGTGACTCGGGGTTACCACTTTCAGCAACTTTTTTCTACCCCAAGTCACACTCAGGGTTACCGCTAGGGAGGTTAAAAGACCCAAAAAACTAATTCTCGCACCATTGACTTCGATGGTGTTCGAATTCAGCATTTGATCACCCGGAGAATTTCTCACTATTCAATCGAATATCTGGCGATTTGAATAGTGAGATATTTGACCAACACTACTCGGTTGTACATGCTCCTGTTTCTGCGTACGAATCCCCCCTCCTCCCCACTTCGATTTACCCTTTAAGGCCTTTTGATCTACATACCTAAACCCATTAGCCAGTTCACTGCTTGCAACCGGGCATAGAACTATTGAGAAGAATGCCGAACCCAGGTGCTGTGTCTTGAATCCAAAATCTATGTACAATACCGTGCAAGGGCCCGTCACAATATTCCTGCATTTCACATATTTCACCATTGGGTCTAATATAAGCCATGCAATTAAAAGTTGAAAGAACTAATTTAAAAGTGTAATTAACTGCCCCTTACAAAAATAAAAAAAAGGATTTGGACTTTTAGATAAACTTGACTGTAAGGCAACAAAAGCCACTTAACCTAAGAATTCCCTAAACACACAGATCGTTTTCTGAAAGTCTAACTTCAAGAAAAAACGAAGACATTACATCTTGTTTCTGTCTTTGCTTGATCGGTAAAAAAAATAGATTCTGTTAACACCCAGGGGATTGATTTAGCACCATTTTCCATGTCACAGAGTGTGACAGTGGCACTTTGCACTTTGAAAATGTGAACAGGAGACAGCAAATGTTCCTTGTATGAAGTCTGGAGGAAATCTATGTCTGCAGAGGAGCCCAGCTCAGAGACTTATTTCAGAGGGAAAAGATCAAAGAAATATGCGGATGGATTTTGTGTCATTGAACATTTTTTTAGATATTGGGATGTGTTTTCTTTTTTGGACATTATTAGAAGACCATGTGGAATGAGGTAAGAAGTAACAAACCATGAAGTTTTAATGCAATGGCCCTTATTCATCATTGGCTGCTGAAGACAACATCAAAGCAAACATTCCACTAAACATTGGTTTGTATTAATGCATATGTAGTATTAGAAAGCTAAGTCATATTTTATATTCCTCCAAAACCTGCAGCTATTTTCCTCCAGAAGGATCAAGTCATGAGACCTGCCTGTTTTTGCTTGGGGGTCAGCTATCAATATTCCTGACTGCAGCACAGAGCTTTGCTAAATGACTTATTAATGCCCTTGGTTGCTGCAGGATTGTGAGTCCAGGCAAACCTGATGATCAACACCTAAAGGGTACATGGAGATGTGGATTAATTGACTCTAAACACTTAAGTGCCAGTTAACCCAGAATAGGAATTCTATCATGTAAAAGAGTGGGCTTTCTGAGAATATGGGGGCAGTGCTGAAAGTGATTTTTACAACTTTTCAAGGTGCTACATATATATTCAAGTATAAACCTATTTTACCTGAAAAAAGAATATTAGTTTATTAATGGCTCACACCACTAGATGGCCCTGTGACATTAACGCTTGACATTATTAGAGTTTGTTACACTCTTTACATAAGGACACAGCACCATCTACTGGTTGTCAACAATAATGCACAAAAGCTTTAAGGTAGGTGACTTATCATAACTAGTTCAAAAGTTAAAAAAAAAACTTTAAATAGTAAAAAGGGGGAAAATATAAATAAGTCTGCTTTTTTCTTTATTCTAAAATAGATCTTTTTATTGTTTTAAAATAACACACCATTGATGTAGTTATCCACAATGTTTATTGGCATTTCTGTTTTGAGTGTTATTAGTGATGTGTACACTTGCACTCAGGTTTATACTTGAATCAGTTTAGTTTTTCTGATTTTTTTTCAGTTAAAAGTAGGTACCTTGCTTTATATTTTAAACGGTTTATATTTTTTTCACAGTATACAAATCGTCATTCAGAATTTTTTTTCAGTGTATAGAACTCTGACACATAAATGTTTTACCCTGTGCATAATGATGCACTGCAATCCCAGTGTGTTGGCAAAATGAGTGGGCCAATATAATCCACCACTGGCCCATTTGAGATTCTAATATAAGCCCTGATCTTCGATATAATTGAACTAGGGTGGTGTCCAATGAATGTCCAATATATCAATGTACTTGATAAAATACTATTTGTTAGGTAATGTTTTGTAAAAGGCCTGTTATTACTAAGGGATATGGAACACTTTGGATTGAACTAATCCTTAACCATGTATCCAGTGCTATACCCCCTAATGGTCCCCATTCTAGCAAGATCTACACCAGTTAAAGAAGTCCTATTTTACAAAAGTGTTAGCATTTTTTTGCATTACTTTTTGGAATATTTTGTTGCTCTGTGTACCCCTACGGGCACACCATCCACAATCTATCAGCAGAGGAATGCAATCTCTTCAATAAATGCAGGGAAATCTGCCCACTTCTGAACTGACAAAAAAGCAATGAGCATCTAATTTTACAGATTTGTTTAACAAATTTCTTCACTTTGACATTGATATAATTAGTTGTGTTCTCACTGAAGCAGAACCATCAGCATGAATAAAACATGGGAAATATGCTTTCAGCAGTATGGCTTCAAATTCTATGGAAAAACATTTAGAAGGATAGCTTTCTGACGTTAGGAAAAATAAACATCATTTCAGCAGCTTTACGGGTTAGAATTGTCTTAAAATTGTCATTTTCTTGTGTTTTACATAATATTTATGACAATAAAAACAGCAGATTATCATATTTTTTTCCTTTGTTAGGAAAGCATTATAATTATAAAAAGATAAAAGGGTGAAAAGTTACAAAGTTATGCCGAATGAATCTGAGTTTTTGGATGTTATAGAACACATGCAAAAACAGCAAAAACTGTCCTAGTTATAAAAAGGAAGAAACAATAAACCTAAAGATTAAAAAAAGCAAACAGTGAGTCAATTACGCTATATATTGACCCATCACTTCCCGGTGTGTCGGACACCTTTTACTCCCTTTGGTTTCTACAGCCAGCCACTACTATGACCAAGAGCGTCATGATATCCGACACAATGGGGGTAATAAAAAGTAGCAGTGCCCATATCTCTTTAAAGAACTAAATTTACACTTTCAAAAATTCTCCACCAGTCTGTATGAAGACCAGTTCTTTAACATGGTGGTCATTCTTTCAAAAACGCTGATTTGCGCATGCATTGTTGTCCATCAATTTCGGCTTCCCTTGTGCTTGCTGAGATTGAATGAACACAAGCAGCCTGGCCAACTAAAATGGCTGAAGATTGTATCCAGGAAGTGAAGAAGGAAGAAGATGGCAGTGCCCTGCAATGGAACAAGGAAAGGTGAATAAAGCAGGGTTTATTTACACTTTAAGAGTTGCTATTGACTAATATTACTGTTCTGATTCAGGTTGAAGTCAAACAATATCAGTCATTGAGCCTGATTTATTAAAGCTCTCCAAGACTAGAGAAAATAGACTAGTATGGGCAACCTGGGCTGCTCTCGCTTACCAAACATGTAGGGGAGAACGGGCCTTGCAAATTCGACTGGGGTGACCGAATTTTTGGGACCTGCAAGACCAATCAGGATAACAGAGCTGTCAGCCGTGGCCGTGGGAAAAATCCCCTGATTTTTCCCACGGCCACATTCCTTCATAAACACAAGCCACATTCATTCATAAATGCAAGCCGCATGATTTAGAGGAGAAGTACCACGGCTGCATTTATGAATGGAGCAGTGAGAATCCTCCTCTCAGTGAGAGATCCCCGGGCACTACAGGTCAGAATGAGTGCTTGCCCTAATTCTAACCTGTAGTGCCCGGGGATCGCTCATTGGCAGGAGGATTCCCACAGCTGTATTTATGAATGTAGCCGCGATAATCCACCTAGTGATTTCCGATGGTTTCGTGAAATTTGGCTGACCCATCCGAACTTTAAGGAAATTTTCGGCATTCTCGCTCATTCCTACTGGCCAAGTGCGTCCAGCTGTACAAAAAATAAATACCATTTGTAATTGTTCAAAAATTTTGCTGCTGAGATTGCTCAATATGGACATTTTAGCTGGCCAAGGACTGACAATTTTTCATGGTAGAGAGACTGGGAAGGTTAGTATAATTGTACTTTTGGGTCTGTAGTGTTACTCCGTGTAGAGATGTGTTGTAGAGCCTCAAGTAAAGTAGGTACCTGGATTTATATTTAAGGATATACATATACAAATCAGCATTTACAAGTATATAAATTTTATTTAAACCTGGATATAATGGGACACTACAATACAAGTTTTTTGTCAACAAGAGCGGGCCACTGTAATCAGAAAACAACACAAAATTTTAAGTGCAAATTTTTGTAGTGGCACTAATTATACGGCTCTAAAAAGTGAAAAAATTAAGGATCACAAAAAGTTGTCTTCCAAACTACATAAAATAGTCTTTCCATGCCGCTGTTCATATCTTGCTCTTTTAAACTAGCAAAATGTTCATTTGGTGGTCTGGCCATGCCATTTAGCTTTTGTAGTTATTCTTCTGAGACCAGAACACACCACCCTATTTATTCAAAACTTGTGTCTGGATTGAAGACATTTAGAATCCAAATTTTTCTTTTACCCAGTTCAGCCAAACAACCCAATAATTGCAGGAAAACTTTTAACAACTCTACCACTGACCCAATAGAAAAGTATTTTTTTGTGTTCTCCTATAAATTGTCAAAAATATATAGTGGTGACATGGTCCCTTTTAAAATCATTTCTACACTTCTAGAGCTTTGCACTTAAAATACATAAAAATGAATAAAAGAAATAGAAAGCTAAAATAATAAACCCCACTTGAATTCCCCAAACATTTAATACGCTGTATGAAGATGAAAAAAAAATGAAACTGATGAGCAAAACCTACACTGCTGGAGATTAACAATTGATGTTATAAGTATCTAATTTATTGTTAAATTAATGTTTAATTTCAGAAGAATCCTTTATTAATGCCTACTGCGAGGAGTGCAAAGACAAAAATAGTTAGCAACCTGTTAATTTTGCAAATGTCCATTATTCAGAGAACAGACATGCATAATTACATTCTGCCAGGGTGACGTGCCGATCGCTCTTCTATCCCTGAGTTACCGCACTTTGCAAAGTAATAAAAAGAAAGTGCGCCTGGCAGGCCGGGCACATCTTGACGCGTGTCCTCTTCTCTGCGTTATTTGTTATGACCGGTCTGAGATATCAGCCACAAGTTACCTGTCCCCTCATTAGCTGCCTTTGATTCCTGCTTAATTAGTGCATCCAAACAGCTTGGATGGAACATTTGCATTGCGTGTGTCTAATATTAACAGTCACTGAGAAAAAATACTGCCGGTCGTCCAGATCTCTAGAAAGTATGCTTTGGATAATAAAATTTATGGAGGAGATATATGATAGGAATCTGGACAAGGATAAGGAATCTACAGCACCTTCAACAGACTGAAAGCATTGCAAAACAAAAAGTGAACCTGTATTCAAGGCAGACAGATCAAGATAATAAAAGGTTTGCCAAAGTCCCACACCAATCCTATGTAGATCCCCACTTTCTAAGTCCCTACTTGTATGGAGGTAGTTGCACGCGTATGTTGCTCTCCAAGCCTCAATTGATAGAAGTCATTGGGGTTTATTTACTAAAGGAATTTAGCCAGTATCACCTTGCAACAAAATTTTTACTTTAGCATAGTGAATAGAGTAAACTTTCCTATCAACAACAAATCATGAACAAGCAAACATCTTTTTTCTACAACTGTGGTGGTTAAAACATTTTCACTGGCTAACAACCATCTTTTCCACCACCACCCAAAGACCGGAATTAGGACAACTTGCATAAATGATCCAAAATGCTGTTTATTACCAGAAAATACTTGTTCTTATTATGTCATATCAAACTTTAAACATAACACACATGAATAAAACATAACAAACATTACATAACCCAAAATACCAGTTTAACCAATCAGCTTGCAGGTCCTTGAAAGCTAATACCCATTTTACCACCTTCACTTTAGGTCTGCACCCCATTGATAGTGTTGTTTCCCAGCTGCAACCCTACTGCCTCAGGAAAGATATCAATTACTGGCAGATTGTTCCCATGCACACATTCACACTTGCTGGTAAATTCAGGAGACCCCACCAAATCCATCACATAATACACATACTGCTCATAAGGATCTCAAACTTTCAAACCAAACAAACCCTACCAACCAGGCCCTTGTCAAAAAATTTTACTAAAATTGGGAAGGAGAGTGGGAAAATTGAACCCTGTCATACAGACCTCTGACCCCCATTTTATGTCCTCACCCTACTATTTTCCTTTTTGCCCACCCCATTTTTTTCTTTCACATCAATCCAACCCCTAACGCTTTCTTGCCCTCTCCTCCTAGAACTTTTTAACCCTATCCTACCTGCTCTGTCTTACCATTCAGTCATGTTGGCCCTCCGCCTATCTTCCTTCTCTCACGGGCTCCTGGTCCTTCTTCATTTTTTTACAACATTCTACATGGCATTTCAAGGAGCAGTGTGAGGTTTTCAACAATCTGGCAGAGCTTCTGGGCAAGCACTGAGCCCTGCCAAAGAAATCAGGGCCATGTACCAGCCAGACAAGTATCCTGGTATAGGCAGCACAGATGAACACTTACATTTATTAATGAGCATAAATATTAGTATCTTTGGATCCAGTCTTTTTCAGTTCTGTTTTATGCTGTTAGGCTAAAGCAACATACACACTCTAGAACTTCTTTACATAAGGGAACCCTTAAAACAACTTTCAGGTCCCAGGGAACCCCTTTTATATTTACTATATCCAAAGCTCACAGTACATTCGTGTGGTGACCATTGGGAAGATTTACACCCTTACAGATAGCCAAAAAGAAAATTGGTGTCAGTTAAGCTGAACTGAGAGTCACAAATTGGTCCTTGTTTCAGGAACCACTAGCAACTTCTGATGGAACCATATGGTTCTGTCAGATACACTGCACTGGATAATTGTCACTTCGGACAAATGATCATAATTGTCTAGCATGTCTACAGTGTTCTCAGTTCTCAGGCCAATCATTTTCTGGGGGTGGGCACAGATATTTTCTTCTCCGATCACATGCTAGGGGTATGTTTTGGACCAGTCTGAGTTTTAAAGAGGACCTAAACCCAAAAAAAGTATCCAGGAAATATCGATTTTTGGCAGAAGAGACACGCAAAGTCTCTTTTGCCAAAAAAAACAAACCTTTTGCCTTGCCATGAGGTTTAGCTCTCTTTTAACCTCCTGAGTGGTAACCCTGAGTGTGGCTCAGGTAAAAAAAAACAGCTGATAGTGGTAAAGATAAGAAAATAAAAAATAAAGACTTACCCAGTCCCACCGGCATCCCACAATGTCCTGCCTGTCCAATCCCATCCCCTGGCCGCGTCCTCTTTATCCGATCTGTCCCCCCGGCAAGCGCGCTGATGTTCCCCCGGGAGTTACCGGTGACATTGGTGCATGCCAGGGAGCGTGGCGGGGATTTCAAATTATTTTGTATTGGATTCAACACAAAATAACTGTACTGAATCCAATACAAAGTAATCAATATATTATATATATATTTTATATATGCTACTGTACAGTTATATTACAGGTTTCAGTATGTTTGATTTATGTTCCCCTGTTTTAACAGATTTTTGTGTTTTTTATTTAAAGTTTATTATTAAATGTATTACATTTATTAAATATTGGATATATTTCGGTGAGTTATGCCTAAGAACTATAGGCGTACAATGTAAATTAAGTAAAAAAGACAATGTACTGCTTTTAGACAAATATATCCGGACAGAAATGAACTGCCCAGGAGGTTAAACAGCACAGCCTGATCCAAGACATACCCCCAGGGCTTAGGGTTATCATAGAATTCTATCTTGTACCACTACTAATAGACCCAAACATTGGGAAAATGTAACTCTGGCACACATACAGGTGTTACATCATCAGTGGTGGTCCAATGCCCAAAGAGGACCCCTGTGGACCTGGAAATCTGCCTTGGAGTTAGTGGCATTGGTGACAGTTTCCTAGACCTAATAGCAAAAGTGTCAGCACTCATGTTCCTTGAAAATCTCTTTACTCTTGTTCCATACCAACACTGTGTTCTGGAGGCGCAATGGTCTCCTATGTCAAGACAACAACCAGATCCAAGACTTGTCATCACTGCAGGGTGCTATAGAAAATAGTTTACCATAATTAGGCTGCGCATACTTGCTGATGATGGCAAAAGCTCACCAACACCAATGAGCAATTATTTCTGCTTGACCTGTAATTTTAGCTTAACTGTTACTGTCTTCTTTCTTTGCTCACCCTTTTTTCGGCAATCTTAATTAGTTGGGCTGGGATGACATAACTCCCATGCAAGCGCTGGGAGTTTACTTATTCTTGGCACACACAGAGGTAGCCGGTATTGCTAGGGGTCCTGGCAACATGAACAGCTCAGCTATTTCACCGAAACCCAGAGAGATCAGGCAGGTAGGAGAAATTATTGCAGAAGGGACATCGTCTCTTTCTTTCTGCATTAATGACAGCCCTGATCGTATATTCTGAAAGGTGGAATTTTAGTTCTGTATTAACCTTTCTAGCGGTAACCCCGAGTGTGTGGTAAACCTATGAACGGTAATAGTAATTACAGCCTTACCTGATCTGCCGGCGTCCCGCGTCGTCCATTGCCGCAATCTCTGTCCTCTTCCTTCTTCCTCCGGCCGGCTTCTGCACTCGATAAGTCACCGGGGCAGTTCCCCGTGACGTTGGTGCGTGTGTACGTTGCCGGCGGGGCGGGAAATTCAAAATCCATTTGTATTGAATTCAATACAAAATGACTGTATTGAATGCAATACATTGGATTTATATGTGTAAAAGTGGTACATTGTTTTCAAGAACATTTATTTTACAGTATAATAAAATAGTATGGGTATAATATATATTTTTTTAAATTTAAAAAAATAAAAACAAATTTAAAAAAATATATATATTTTTTATAACTTATTCAATTTATTATTTTTACATGATTTTGTGTTTCAAACTTTATTATACTATTATAATATACTGTAAAATAAATTTTCATGAAAAACAATGTACCGCTTTTAGATATATAAACCGGAAAGGAATGAACTGCTAGGGAGTTTAAAGATTTCAGACCTGGCTCTGTTTTCGGGTACAGTTACCTGGATCACAAAACTGGTTGAACAAAGTTGAATATAACCTTGTGGGTTGTTATTTGCATGGCAATTGTAATGCACAGTTCTACATAAAATTTGTGATATTTGTGATATTTCTTCCTCCCTGGGTAAAATCATGTAAACATTTCATGGATCCTCAGCTGATGATCTGTATAATCCATATTCCATAGATAAACAAATCTTTTTGAAGCTTATCATTTTGAGCATGGTGTACTTTTTCACAAATCTCTTATCATACAGCACAGAAGGGAAAATAAATAAAAATATATGAGAAGCAGCTGTCCTTAAAATTACATTGCTTTTTAATTTTTCCCTGGAATTAGGTGATAGTCCTCATAATAAATATCATAGCACTGCAAAGACTCATTCTGTCTCCTATGACTTACATAGTAATTAGAAGTAATGTCTGCCATTTTCTTGTTGTGGAAACAGGTTAATGCAGAGTTATTTGCTTTAATGAAGAAAACATTAATTAGCATGCACATTAAAGCTGCATGGAAGTTCCAAAGCCTCTTAGTGAATGTGAGCCCTGGATTTTAGGGCTTTGTTGTGAATTTAGTGGTTGCTCTTTTTGCTCAAGTGCTCAGGTTGTGCCAGTAACTGAGACGTTGGCATTTTAATTCCATCCTTAAAAAAGACCCTTTCTTGTAAAACTGACACTTCTGGGAATGTCAATCTCCTGCAGATTTCAGAAGATCCTCCAACTGACCCCTACATTACCGCTGGGTTTTGTAGTCATTAGGTGTGATTTATTAAAGCTCTCCAAGGATGGAGAGAATACACTTTCATCAGTGAAGCTGGGTGACACACCAAATCTGGAATGAGTTTGTTTAAAATCATTTGCTATTTGCTAGCAAATGTTATGAATCCTGGACCAGATCCATTCTAGGTCTGCTGGATCACCCAGCTTCACCGATGAACGTGTATCCTTTCCATCCTTGGAGAACTTTAATAAATCACACCTAATGTCTACAAAACCCAGCGGTGATATAGGGGTCAGATGGAGGATCTTCTGAGAACTGCAGGAGATTGACATTCCCAGAAGTGTTATTTTACAAGAGAGTACCCCTGAGACATTTAGTTTTTTTTGGCAGGGTCTCTTTAAGAATAGAATTCAAAATAATAAATTAAATGAATTTAAAAATCATTAAAATATATATATATATATATATATATATATATATATATTTATTCATACTATTATATTATACTGTAAAATAAATGTTCATGAAAGACAATGTACTGCTTTTACACATATAAATTCACTGTATTTCATTCGATACAGTTATTTTGTATTGAATGCAATACAAATGGATTTGAATTTCCCGCCACACCGAAACGGAACGTTCCCACGCACGGACATCACCGGGAACTCCCCAGTGACTCATCGAGTGCAGAGGAAGCCGCCCAGAGGAAGAAAAAAGATGGACAAGGAGAAGGACAATGCGGGACGCCGGCGGATCGGGTAAGACTCGATTTACTATTACTTCCCATAGGTTTACCTACCTTGAGTGTGACTCGGGGTTACCACTCAGGGGTTTATTGTTGATATATAATAACCAGAGAAATAAAAAAAAAACAGCAGATTCAATTTTTTTTAATGGCATGAATCCAATTTAAATATTAGGGGTAAGATTTTATTGATAAAAATAGTCTTGATTTTGTATTTACAGAGACATTTCAATGTTTGCACATATTATCTCTATTCATTAAATCTAGTTACAGGTAATTCTCTCGATTTAGGGAGATAACTTGGAAAATGTATCTAATGATAGGGGAAACAGAGGTCCCTTTTATCTAAGCGACAACCAAGGTTGTCACCTTTAGTCTTCTCCCAGTGTTTCTGAAATTTTGAAAGTCTGGACGCAAAATTAAATTAAAAAAAATAATACAATTCTCAAAACATTGCACAAAGTTGTAAGGCCTTGGTCAATACTAGTATTCACCAGACACCAGTCCCCCAATCTAACACCGCAGTCTTCATCTATAGCAAGCCCCCGCTCAGCTTTGGGAGACTGGTTGCCTCTCCCAGCACTCGGTTGCCCCGGGGCTGGCAGATGACCAGGAGCCTACAAATAAATAGTACAGAAATTACCAGGAAATCCAGAACACAAGTCGAAGTCAAACACAGAAGATCAGTCCACCAAGTGAAGTACAAAGGAAAAGACACAAGCAGAGTCGGGGTCACAGGCAAAGGTCGGTCCAGGCTGAGTGCAAGCAAAATGTCAGGAAACAGGCAAAGGTCGGCAACAGAAAAACACATAAGAATCTCTCCAGCACAGATAAGCCCAGCTAACCCAGGCACAGAAGACTGGGAGCAGAGAAGCCCCAGCAGCCAATGGCAGTGCAGGACTGAATCAGAAACTACTCTGCCCATTGGTCTAGCACAATCCCCTTCAGCTGCAGAGTCTCAGAGCGGGGGATGCAGAGAGATCATTCACATCCAAAGGGAAGCCGGGGATGCACAGGCTGCACAGGACTGACCACTATTTGCCTAATCTTTCCTGCTGCTGCAAACCAGGCCGACAAAGAGAATAAACATGATGCGTTGTCCTGTGGCGGCCAACAGTACGGGATTGCTGCCTAGATGATTGTCTCTTAACAGAAGTGTTGGCTTTAGCTTACAATTAGAATTACAAAACTTTTAAGTACAGGTGTAATAAAATTAGAAGTAGCAGAACATAGAGATGATCTGAATGTAAGAGATGAAATGAAGAGCGAATTCAAGACAGTACAGTCCATAATTGGAAAGAAGTCAGACTGGACTATGGTGTCAGAACTGTGTACCTCTCACTACTAAATGGACAGCAATGCAATTTCATAATCAGGTCAAACAGCGTCCATACTTGTATTCCATTTGCAAATGTAGCTGTTTGCCTGAAGTTTTGTTATGAGTTTGGCTGTAGGCAGTAGGGACAGAATGATTTTCATTGATTGGTGAAGAGGCCTGAATTAGGTATGTCTTCTGCTTCTATCCATCTGCAACCTCCAGTTGTTACCCTCCAATCCATCCCCTTTACCATTTCTGTTAGGGCTAATTTTCCTTCGAACGGTACTCTTGAACCTTGAGGCCAAACGTTCAGGCTGTTATGAAGAGCCTACGTGAAATATTTACTTTCTTTTCAGTTCCTAAACCCTGCAGAAACCGATGTTCTCTAAGTGAAAGGCACTAAATAAAACAGTTATTGTAGATTATTATATGAAACTGGGAATAACAATATACTGTATTTTTGATTCTGCCCAGAGGCACTTCCAGTCTAAGGCTGAAGTTATCAAAGCTTAGTCTGAAGTCCTCCCCTACAGCAATCTTGAAGCTCATCATGGGCCTCTATAGATCAATATCTCTAAATCAATCATTTCTCCTGGTCATTTGGTAATGATGGAATCTGATCTTTCTACATGAAAGTATATTTACACAGATGTTGACAGAGAGAAGGATTTACACTTTGAATGATGCGGTGGAAGCTGAGATCTGTGAAGTCTACTGACACAGTAATTTATGGCTTGTCCTTAAAGCAAAATACTTCTGAAGAATGAGAAGAACATTTATTCTCAAGTAGTCATTATGGTCTCTGGATACTTTTAAAGCTTCTAGACATTTTTTTCAATATGGAGTAAGGAAAGCTTCAACCAACCATCCACAAGATTTTATTACTGCCAATTAAAGAGGTTGGCATTGTGGCACTGTTTGTGCACAACATCAGCGGAGATGTCCCCCCTCAAAACTATTACCATGTTATGGAATTTAGAAAGGAGATTGCCTGCAAATTAGACAAATTATTCTCAAGTAGAAGAGTTGTCCCTTGTTTGACCCATTCAGCCATGAGTTTAATTTTATCTTCCCTGCTCTGTGTGTATAGAATAACAGAAAGCTTTTTGTGCTAATAATGGTTGTCGTAGTAATAATCATATATATGAGTAAAACAATTGTCTTAGCATATATATGTGTGAGATGCTTACTCTTGGGCACATCATACTGTAGATAATGAAGGACATTACCTCTATTAACCCTAAAGCTGTACCAAGCAAGTGTATGTGGAAGAATGTCAAAGGTGGACAGATTCTTTGGAGGAGAAGCTCTACTAATGTCCCACGGCAAGAAGATGTAAAGTAACAATTGTGATCATCAAAGAAACCAAGGCTTTTTAAAATGGATCCTCTGTTGTCTGCAGCCATCCCATGACACGAGAACAAATGGTGAGAAGAAATAATGTTCTTCAAAAGAGGTTCATACTCTTTTGAAGGGTACTTTGTTGCTTGCAGCTGCTCTCAGTGATGACCATCAAATGAAACTCAGATACTTTAGAAGTGGTGCTGTGTTGTCTGCAGCTAAACCATGGCCAAGTTGTATGTGGAGCAATAAAACCTAGGGCCCCATACCGGGTATGTTTTTGACCTTTTCAAACTATAACGTATGAAATATTTTGTTGTCTGTTGAAGAAAGACTTAAAATGTAAGTGGATTTGGACAGCCCCAACCTTGTAGCTGTTCTATAGCAAGGAGGGTGTTTGTGAACCAACAATAATGACCATCAATTGAGACTCAGATACTTTAAAAGTACGGCTGTGTTGTCTGCAGCAAGGAAGTGTACATGGAGCATCGTTTTGCCCCATATATACCTCCAGTGCTTGAGGGCTACATACAGTGTTATTTTCTGACCCGTTTAAACTATACCTTACAAAATATACTGCTGTCTGTTAAGGAAAGACTTAAACTTTAACTGGATTTGGAGAGTTCCAACCTATACTTTTTAACCTCCCTAGCGGTTCATTTCTTTTATATGTCTAAAAGCGGTACATTGTTTTTCATGAAAAATTATTTACAGTATAATATAATAGTATGAGTATAATAAAGTTTGAAACACAAAATCATTTAAAAACAATAAATTGAATAAATTAAAAAAGCTATATATTTAAACAAAAAAAAAATTAATTTACAAAAAAAAAAAAAAAAATGTAATTTACAAAAAAAAAAAAATACATGTTCTACTCATACTAATATATATACAGTAAAATAAATGTTCTTGAAAACAATGTACTGCTTTTACACATAAAAATCCAATGTATTGCATTCAATACAGTTATTTTGTATTGAATGCAATACAAATGGATTTTGAATTTCCCGCCCCGCCCGGCCGGGACGTACACACGCACCGACGTCACCGGGAACTGCTCAGTGACTCATTGTGTGCACAAGCAGGAAGAAGAAAGAAGAAAGAAGGCGGAGATTGCAGCGCTGGACGGCGCGGGACCTCGGCGGATCAGGTAAGCGCTCTATTTACTAACCTTCCCTAGGTGTTCCAACCCTGAGAGTGACTCGGGGTTACCACTTGTAGCAACTTTTTTCTACCCCGAGTCACACTCGGGGTTACCTCTAGGGAGGTTAAAAAGGGCCTTCTGTATCTTCTCTATAGCAAATGACCTAAGTGAACCAACAACAATGACCATCAAATGGGACTCTTTGGAAATAATCATAAGTTGTCCGATGCTGTATGCTGCTAAACCATGGGAAGAAGGTGTATGTGGAGCAACAAGATGCCCATCAATAAGGACCTAGACCAGGGGGTGTCCAACTCCTATCCATGAGGGGCCACATACAGAGTATTTTTCTGATTCTTTGTAAGCCAGTCCCTAATAAGCATATTTGGACAGCCCTGGCCTTGACTTTTTAAAAAAGGCAATCTGTTTCTGCAGTAGGCCCCTGGAAAGAGAGCGTATATATGGAATAACAAAATCTATTCAGTAGGAGTCTAGAGTGACTCTTCAGAAAAGGTTCTCTGTTGTCTGGAGCTGCCCCATGAAAACAAGGGGTATGTGAAGAGCAAAGTCATGTCAGTAGTGACCTGGACCCTTTGGAAGGGGCTCTCTGTTGACTGCAGCTATCCAATGTCCTTCTTGATAACATAATTCCCGATGATACAGCTGACATTTCCAGCACAATAAAATATTAGCATGCTCTTCATAAGCATTGCAGCACAAGTGGTTAAAGTGCAGCAGAAGACTGATCCATATTACACAAGGTTTGCTCTGCAGCGATGCCAAAGACTAAGAACAAAATAATTGAGCCCCTAGATGAAATTGCAAACAAGGTTTGTATTTCTCTAATCCTCACAATCTACAGAGGATTTTCCCAGACTGACAGCTAGAGTCGGCACCAATTTAATGAAACACTTGTTAAGATGCCAGTGGCTAGATCAGGCTGTAGGAAGAGGGGGGAAAAAGCAAGTGAAAGTTTAACTGGTCATGAAGGTTAAGGCAAAATACATAACGAACTATACACTTAATCTCGTCAAGCTTGTTCAGAGAAAGAAATACATTTACTTCAATGGAATAGTAAGAACGGGAAGGGATCTGAGTCAAAACAAGTGTTTTTGGACACTTTCGGTGCTGTATTTAAAAGGAAACTATTGTGTAAACTTGGTAAGTATGTTGAGTGGTTGCTTTAACATTGACATTAAAGTAATTCTAATCTTATCTTTACTAGTTTGCCAATTTAGTGGCATAAGTGTTCTTATCCTGGCTAGAGTTTCCAGATTTTTTCTCTATGCATGATGCTCCTCGCCTTCCTCCAAAATCTTCACATACTTAAATGACTTCACTCACAGGAACATAGAGAAACCAAAAGATCATACCTAATCACCACTGACAAGGTCTGGAGCAACCACCATGCACATACCTTTTCCACTAGCCAAAGGGGCATTCTTCCTTCCATTCAACACCAATTTGGGGGCATTCTTACTCACAATAGTCACCAGAGTATAGGAGGCATCATTCATTCCAATGACCACTAAAGTAGGGGGGCATAGTTCCACCCACTGACTACCAATGTAAAAGGCATTTTTCCTCCCACTGACAAACAAAGTAAGAAGTAGATATTCTTTTTCCCCTGAACACCAATGTGAGCGGACATTCTTTTTCCTACTGGGCACCAGTACCATGTAAAGAGGCATTGTTCCTCCACTGTCCACCAATTTTCCTTTCACTCACCACAAATGTAATATTCTTCTTCCCATATGACCATCAGATTAGGGGGCATTATTCTTTCAATTGAATACCAATGTGAAAATGCATTCTTTTTACTACTGATCACCAATGTATATTTCGCTGATGTAAAGGGTATTTTTTATTCCACTGACCACCAATATAAAGGGGAATTTTTCCATTGATTATAAATGTAAAGAGATATTCTTCTTAAAACCATCATAAGGAGGTATTCATCCCTGCTTTGACCACCATGTAAGGGGGCATTCTTCCTCCCATTGATCACCAATGTGTGGGGCATTCTTGCTCAGGCTGGCCATCAGGGTATAGGATGCATTCTCCATTCAAATGACCACCAATGTACGGGGACATAGTTTCTCCCACTAACCACCAATGTAAAGGGCATTTTTCATTTAACCAAAAATGTAAGAGGCCTATTTTTTCCACTTATTATCTATGTAAGTGGACATTCTTCTTCCCACTAAATACCAAACTGAAAAGCCCTGGCCCTTTCTACTGACCACCAATGTAAGGAGGTATAGTTTCCCACTGTCCACCAATTTTCCTTCCTCTGATCACAGATGTAAGGAGATATTTATCCTCCCAAATAACCAAGGGGGCATTCTTCTTTCTATTGATTACCCATGTAAAGGGGCATTCTTCCACTGATTATGAATGTAAAGGTGCATTCTTCTTGTCACTAAAAACCATCATAAGAAGTCATTCTTTCTTGCACTGACCAGCAATGTAAGAGGAATTCTTCCATCATTAAAACCAACTTTCGTCCTTTACTGGCCACCAGTGTAAGTAATTCTTCTTCCCCTTGACTACCCATATAAATGGTGAACTCCTGACCAATGTAAAACAACATTCTTCTTCCCACTAACTACTAATGTAACCGGTAATTTAAAAAATATGAGGGGTAAAAAAGTGATTTTTAAAAAAAAAAATGAATGCAGCCTTATCGCAATCAACCATCTTTTTAATGCAATCTGGATTAAAAGAAACACTGTTAAAAGATCTGTCCCAATCAAAAGTTCTGACTATTTGACCACATGACTATGCCTTGTAATATCTAACAAGAAATAGACAGAGCGAGTTTTTCATGCTGTGCAGTTATTTAGAAGACAACAGTACTGTTTAGTAAGCACCAGTCAAATGTTTCAATTTTGTATGTAAAACAAGCAACTCAGCAGTTTTCTTGCTTGGCTACATAGCTTTAAGTCACATAGATCATTACAAAAACATTAGTCCTAGTTTTTTCCTGTAGCCAAAATGCGTATGTAATACTGAAATTCCCAGAACCCTGGGCAATGAACCTGCATGGAACACAATCGGATACAGTACATAAAGCTTTCCAAATCAGCTTTACTTCAACATAGCATTTATAGATGTTAACTTACCCGCTGTCACCAATTACCATCCTTGCGGGAAGGACCTTACACCATCTCTGCTATTTCATTTTACCGAATTATCACGTATACTTTGCTTCATGGATCGGGAGCATCTGTGTTTTAATTAGCACATATAACTGCCGCAGAGTTTTTATTTTACTTAAAGGAGACTTATGAGAGGAAGATGGGGAATTTATGTGGGACGTTAGGGCCCTGGTTCCCTACCTATGGCCAATGACATTGCTTCATACGGCCCTCAAATCCTAACAATCAGGTCAGAGCATTGGTTTGCAGGGTATAGACATTTAGTGATCGCTAAAAGTCTCTTGTAGCATCCTCTTAGTCCCTATTAACCACCTGGGCATTTCACTGATGTCTGAATTTTTGTACCAAAAGCGGTACACTGTTTTTCATGAATTTTTTTTTTTAAATTGTAGACCTGTAACTTACAGAAATATGTCCGAACAAGAGTCTAGTAGATATCATGAATATAAACGACCCCCATCGACGGGCGCATGCACTGATATCATCAGGAATCGTCGAGGGACGCGTACGCGAACGCCGGGTGCTCTAATTCTTTCCAAACTTCCATGCAAAAAGTGTTACATTTTTTGCATGGAAATTTATTTTAGATTGTAGGCTATAATTCACTGAACTACTCAATAATTACTTATAATTCACCGAATTACCGCATAACTCACCAAAATATGTCCAAAATTGTAAAAATTTAATAATAAATTTTTTTTTTTTATAAAACAAAAAAAAAATCTTTAAAAAAAAAGATAGTGTATAATATAATAATATAATATATAATATAATGTAATTGTACAGTAGCTTATATAATATATATATAATACAATTTTTTATATATATTATATAAAGATTTCTTTGTATTGGACTGAATACAGCTTTTTTGTATTGAGTTCAATACAAAGGTATTTGAATTTCCCGCCCCGCCTCCCACCCGCACTGACGCATGCAGCGACGTCACCGGGAAACCCCGGAGATCGTCACTGCACTCCCTGGGAGAAAAAGGAAGAGAACAGACGTGTCCGGAGGAGCTGCGGGGACCGGGTAAGTATTTTCTTTCAGTTGTAATCTGATTGCAATATAACGTTTGTTTATATTTTTAACCACCTGAGAAAAGTTCGGGTTTAACGGCCAGGTGGTTAATGTCCTGTAGCATGTCTCCAAATGCACTTGTAGCATATCCACAGTCTCTGACCAAGATAACATTTTCCAACAGTTATAGTAATATATGTACAAATCAATTTAAATTAAAGCATATACAGTACTTGTTCCAGATCAATAAATCTGAAAGTATTATTGTAGAAAGGTCAGCATTACAGCCAAACAACTAACATCTGTGGAATAAGATCACCAATGGAAGCCTCCATTTTTCTTAATTTACAAAGTATTTTTAAAGCCATTTTGTCACTGAAATATTTACATAATAAAATGTCCTTATTTAGGAACAGAATTTATACTTTTGACCAATTGATGTTTATTGATCATCAAAACATGCTAGATAGGTTGAAGCAGTGTTTTTCAACAAGGGTACCTTGGAGTGTTAGGGTTCCTCCAGAGGCTGCTATAGGTTTGAGGAGAGATTTGTGTCGCTCAGGTCAGTTACCATCGACATCAATTATTTATTCGGGTATCCATAAACGCTACATTCTTCCCAATAGACAGCAATGTAAAAAGGCATTCACCCCGTGACCACCAGAGTAATGTACCATTTACTGGGCATATTATAAATATTCATAGGTGTTCCCTTAGTATGCGGATAAAGACAGAAAAAGATGGGTTTTTCTGGCAAACTAGGTAAAACTTTTTAAAAGAACCTTTATTTATAGACAATACATAAAAAAATATAATTGTGATTCATAAAAATTTGACTGGACAATAGGTAATATAATGTCTCGTTGGGAAATATGAAGGGTCTATGTACCCAATAGATTAGACATATGCTCCTTAAGGATCTTTAAGCATTGGAGTATAGATAGATCATATCGATTATGATTGATTGGTATATAGTTACTGTTTCAATCCTTAATTGTTTCGCCCGAGGTGGGCTTCTTCAGGGGAAATAAAAGAGACTTCATGCATTAAAGGGTTGTAATCATGGAGGAAAGTAATCAATCTCAAACCATGGCCAAATGGGTTTGGATATCTTGATTGCCAAGACCTATGTTTAGAAACATGGAAGTTGAGCAGAATGTAATCAGTATGTACTTGGTGTAATAGAGGTTACAACTTCTATAAGGTAGGTATCCAGAAACAAATTAGATGTGAGTGGATGGAATTAATAGATTTTACGAAGAAGGTTTGGTTAAAAAATAATTTTTATAACCACCTCTAAGTGATATCTGTAGTGTTTTCAGGTTGTTAAAATTTTCTTAGGAATTATCCAAGTACTTTGAAACACTCCTGATGAAATAATGAGATTCATTCATCTATATTGTTGATTATTCCTCCAAATATGTATCAAAAAATGTGAAGTTTGGTTTTGTATTGTTGGTATGTTTAGGACGCGGAGCAAGCCGGCGGCAGCCATCCAGACAAGCTTGATGTAAGGTATTCCCTTAGACCTGAAAGTTTTTTCAAAGGTTCCTCACAATTAAAAAGTTTTAGAAACGCTGGGTGAGAAAAAGGCGAGGTAATATTTGCCCAGCAATGAGCCTTAAGTTCAATATAACCACTGCCAGGCATAGTTCGTTATTATTGTGTAAGGCCATTTCTTATTACATAACTTTTCTTGTGCTTGTGTGTTGCCAATGGCTTCTCAGCAGTAATATGTGCACTGTTTGTTCCAGCCGTTTCCACCCGGGCCGATACAGTCTCCCCACATACACACAATGCCCTTCTCGCCTTTATATGTCAATTAGCTGCAAAGTCAAACTCCAGCTAGGAGCAAAGCTTCTTTCTACAGTCTCAGCATGTGAACACTTTTCAGTTCCTTAATTGCTTGAACTGTACAGGGAAAAACAGCTTTCACAGAGAACACACAAAGTCATGTGGAGCCGTTACGATCACCTGCTCAAACCAAAGAGCTTATTTACTTAGTTACAGAAAAATAATATAATGAAAGCGACCCCATATTCAATGGCATGCCTGAGCGGGTTTGGGGGCAGGAACCGCAGTATAAATATTTTATAAGCATCATAAATTCATCCTCCTTCTCCCATGCTGGATAGATAGCACCTTTCCGTAAACAATTTGTCTAAAATGAAGTGGGTTGAATGATGCTGGCCATCAGAATGAAGACATCTGAATGCAAAAAAGTACTATGGGGTAATCTCTGAATTATTGATGACTATTAAAACAAAGTTTTAACTTTTTAATATCTAATTATTTTTATCTGGTTATATGTGACTGGAATTCCGCCCAAATGGCACATTCATATATATATATATATATATATGTATAGGTTTTGGAAGCACCGACTATAGCATGCACATTCTCACAACAACACAGCAATGTGCATACAACGCTCTTTGCAATGTCATTCCATTCTGTCCTAATGGCACCCCAAGACACCTTCAGAATGCATTGGGCTTCACCATAGGGCAATGTGCACCCATCTTACAGCTCAACAGAATGCAAATTCCTACAGCACATTGATATAAATGGGCCCTTAAAGAAAAGAGCAAGACCTGCAACTTAACTTACCTTTCGCCTTTTGGCCCTAAGTGCTAAAAATCCCTCATCCCATAATTACACACATGCATGGTTGATCTGTCACTTAGGTCTTCTAATAGTCTAAAGCCCTGTATGGATGCTCAATATATGTATATAAAAGGGCTGAATTATCAAATATTTCCAAGACTGGAGAAGATAGACTGCCATAGGTGAACCTTGGTGATCCAGCAAACCTGGAATGGATCTGGTGCAGGATTGAAAACGTTTGCCAAATAATAGCTGATTAGAAGATATCTGTTTGTTGGATCATCTAGGTTCACTCATGATTATCTATCTTCTCCAGTTTTGGAGAGCCTTAAAAATTCAGGCCCAATCAGTGACATCTTAAATACCTTACATCTCCAGACCTTTTGCCCCACAATACTCATAGAGGTGTTCATAGAGCATTCAATTACTGTGTCCCCAGCACTCTCTTGTGCTTTACACAGACGCACTGGAGCAGCAGTATATATCAGGACTTCTGTATGTCTATGTAATGCTGTGTGTATTTTTTCAGGTGCCAAATCTGGTTAAGAAATAAATACTGCACAATGGCTATAATAGCATTGGTCAAATTTCTTGAGTGTGGCCCCAAATGGTAAATGGTAAACCCAAATAAATGTGAAATAATAGTGTAAAAAAATAACCAGCAAGTTCATTCCAACTTTGGCTCTGCAGTGCATTTTTGAAAACCCAAAACATTGCCATTCATATTGGTATGCCATATTGGTGTTGCATTGGGACAGCCTATTCATTTAAAAAATGTGTATGCACAAAATCACATGGCATGGCATGGCAACACATGGCAGGGCATCGCTTTGCATTATGCTGTAGGGGGTATGCAAGGTGTGTTTGGGGTGCCATTAGGGATGAACAGAAACCCATTACATCAATGCATGTCTTGTGCACTGCAGCATGTTAGCATGTGGAAATGGGCTCCTAAGAACCAAAACACAAAATAATGTCTGCAAGGGGCCCCAAGGGTCCCATAGCAAATACCAAAAAGCTTCCATTCAACAGACAGAGGCCTATAATAAAAAGTCTGCTAATGATAAGCAGCTTCCTAAAATTTTAAAACATTTGTATAATATATTGGAGGATTTAGGATATTTTACTTACACTAAAAACTAATTCTTTAAAGAGGTAAAATGATAACTCACGAATGGCGACAGTCATTGTCTCCTGAAAGTATTGGCGGTTCTGGACATAAAGGCGTCTATATGTCTAATTCTGCAGAGGTCCCCCTGGTTCCAGAACATAAGATCAACTTTCAGTTGCTGTCTAGTCTCTTATTCTGGAATATTTTTACATTCTGAATACAGGGTTACTAAGAACCCAGTAACTTAGAGTTTCAGCCTCCACGCGACACTCATTAAAATAAATGGCTACAAACATCATTTTAAAGTTTAAAAAGGCACCATAATCTTGCAGTTACATGGTGACCATTAATCACTTTACTGGTCATGTTGAAATTAATAAAACATTTTCTTGTGAAAATTCCATTAAAATAATGTTTTATTAAAGTGATATATGTGGAAGCCATTTCACATTCACGCGATGGGTGTCATGCTGTGCCAACAAATATGTAAATGGTGATAGTTTGGGGCAAGACTCATAGAATCACAAGTAGTTTTTCCAAAGAAATGTAATGATTTTAGACAAGATTCATTCATAGGGGTCATATGTTTTTCCCTTAGGTGCAATTGCAGGTGCAATTACAATATTCAGTTCAGCAAACAATAGGAACTCAAATATTAATTCATTTTGCATTGGTGTTATTGTAACTTAGCTGGACCGAGCCACTTCTAACTTTTGTGCAGAGGTTGAGTCTCCTTGCCATTGAAGAATGGATCCAGTGCATCTAATAGGGATCTACAGTTCTCATTCTCTAACAGGTAACAACTGTTAGGCTTTAAAAAATAAAGTAAAATAAAATAAGTAAATGTGAGTTTCCCTGTCAATAATTTGCACCATGCAAAGACATTTCTGGTCATTTTTGATGCCCCATGTAAGATAGACCCCGTCCCCTCATTCCTGTTAAGCTTTGGCTTAAGGACCATCAATCAGGGCAGTGGGTTAGCTAGTCAAGGAGGATGACAAAAGTGATCTGTGAAAGAAAACAAAATCCTCTTCTCACAATAAAAGTTTATTTAAAAGAGAAAGTAACAAGTAAAAGGGTAGATATAGCAAAGCAAAAGGTTAACATGAATGGAGACCATAATTGCAGGGTATAGAGTATTGAACATGATAGCTAAAATAAAGGGTTATTTAGGCTGAAATTTTGGACAAACACCACCTGGAAGCTCCCAAACATAAATGTTTGATATATTGAGCCTGATTTAGAAAAGCTCTCCAAGACTGGAGAAGATAAACTATCATGGGAGAACCTGATTCATCTAATACTGGACTAGATTCATTCCAGGTTTGTTGGATCACCACCCAGGTTCTCCCAAGATGGTTTGAGGCCATTAAGTCAATAATTTAGGAAGTTGCACAAACTGCACATTAATAATTACAGAAACATAGAAGATACTAGTTTGGGTTATCTTGGAACAATGTATCAATTGTATGTCTACCAGAATCCCAAAGAAATCTGAACTGTCCTTATGGTCAACAACAAGACGTTCCAAGGACCTGGAGAACAATTTTTTTTATTACATTTTCTAGTAAATTTCATTCTAGCAGGCAAACCTGTATAATAAAGGAAGAACATAGAATATAGGAAGAAAAGTATTTTATTTATCACAGCAATAGCATGACAGTTCATTTACTAACTACTGAGGTCACACTGTTGTTGCAGGATCCTCGTCTGCTCTCCTTCCCTGCACAGGAGGATGGAGACTGCAACTGAAATAATAAGTAAAGTCATTTTCTTTGTTTCTTCTAGCTAGTTTCTTATCCAAGCTCCGGCTAAGCCCCCTCCAGTGCAAGAATGCCCTAGCTGTTTATGCCTGAAAATGGCCCTGGTGCCACATCACAATCACAGAGCTGTTTCCTACCATATGTCCCATTGTCAACCTCACATTACATTGGGGGAAGCATCATTCATCCATGATGTATTCATTCACTCATTGACAGATTGAAGAATTGTAGACAGCTAGCTCTGTATTTACATAACACCAACAGGGAAATGTCATTGTGATGGTGATACTTGGGGAGTTAGGTTCACCGATCAAGCTGGTCATGACTGATGATGGAGTATAATCATGGAGTATATTTAGGTAATTAGCTGACCTAATTTTTGGACAAATAATGTAATTGAACCTAGACCTCACCAATTGAAGCAACTCCAAATCATAACACTGCTCCTACAGGCACCTCAGATCATAACACTGCCTCCACAGGCATCCCAGATCATAACACTGCTCCTACAGGCACCCCAGATCATACCACTGCCCCCACAGGCACCCCAGATCATAATACTGCCCCCACAGGTACCCCCCAGATAATACCACTGCCCCCACAAGCACCCCAGATCATAACACTGCCCCCACAGGTACTCCAGATCATAACACAGCCCCCACAGATACCCCATATCATAACACTGCCCCCACAGGCACCCCATATTGTTACACTGCCCCCACGGGTACCCCAAATCATAACATTGCCCCCACAGGTACCCCAGATCATAATACTGCCTCCACAGGCACCCCAGATCCTAACACTGGTCCTACAGGCACCCCAGATCATAACACTGCCCCCACAGGCACGCTAGATCATAACACTGCCCCCACAGGCAGCCCGTATCATAATACTGCTCCCACAGGTACCCCAGATCATAACACTGGTTCTACAGGCACCCCAGATCATATTACTGCCCCCACAGGCACCCCAGATCATAACACTGGTCCTACAGGCACCCCAGATCAAAATACTGCCCCCACAGGTACCCCAGATCATAATACTGCCTCCACAGGCACTCAAGATCATAAAACTGCCCCGACAGGCTCCCCATATCATAACACTGCCCCCACAGGCACCCCAGATCCTAATATTGTCTCCACAGGCGACCTATTAGATAATACTACCCACATAGGCTTGGGGACTTTTTTTTGGCCGGGTTGTGTATATTATTGCAAATCAAGAACATTTTTTATGCAATAGGCTCATACACAAACCCTTACCCAAGGACAAGGATCTTCATTTTAGAAATGTGACTGCAAATCTCATTGGACACAGTTAAAAAAAAACTGTTAGGCTTTAAAAAATAAAGTAAAATAAAATAAGTAAACTTCTCCTGGTGTGTTAGCTTTGTAAACAGGGACTAATTTGTGTTTCTATCTTTTATGCTCTGGTAAAACCCAATGAAGGTTACAAACATGCTGATGGATTCCGGATATTGATGGTCTCCTTATTTTTGAATCTTTCTTGTTTATGAAAGGTTTGCTCTGTCATCCATATTGCTTTTATTTTTCAAAGTGTATAGTGTATGTACTTTCCTCGAATTGGATACAGTATAATCTTTAGCGCTTACTGAGCTGTGAACAAGCTGCTGAGTTACTGTCTACATGATTGTTCACAAAGCCATGACCTGGGTCTTTGTTATTTTACTCTTGTCCGCGACTTTGATTCAGCTGACTCTTTCATGTTGGCACGGCACAGATTTTTATTGGTGCTCTGTATTCTGCAGTGCAAAGCAAAGCTTTCCTGCTTTAAATGGACAGGAAATACAGAAGTATGTTGTACCATTTATATTTTGACAGGCTGGGTGGAATTTGGTAAGCAAAATGTACACTATTTGCCCTAAGGTTTGTGGGCTCCTGACCATCATAGGTATCTAGGCTTGTTGGACATCTCATTACAAAATCATGGCCACCAATGTGGAGTTACCAAGCCCTGTCCTCCCCTTTGTGGCTATAAAAGCCTACAAGTTTCTGGAATTTCTAGAAGATTTTGAAAAGTGTTTCCAGGAATGTGTGTCCATTGGCCAAAATATCATTTGCAGGTTTTGTATCAATCAGTATTCCAATTGATCTCAAAGTCCAAAATGGATATCTTAAGCTCCCCAGGCTTTGGACTGGCGCACAAATGGTAATGCAGTGGAGCACATTAAAATAAAGGAGCACAATGCACTGAATGAATCCTCTGTGAATTGCCTGGATTCTTTGCTTAAGCTCCAGTGAAAGCATTCATGGAAAATAGCCCTTTGCTTTGGCATTTCTTTTAGCAATGCCATGGCAATGCATGATCGGGAAGCCCTGATGTCACCTCTTGCATACCACTTTTTCCCCCTTCTTTTTATTCCTCTCTACATTCATCCCCAAAGAAAACTCCCAGAACACTGTTTGGAAGAAATTGGCATTGTCAGACATTTAATAATCACAACAGTATTATCTTTAAAAATATTCACGTCAACAATGTTGCATACCAAATTTTCCAAACAACATTGTCCATTTTTAAACTATTGGCATCCCCTTAATGGTTGCAGGTCTTTCAGGGTGTTGACTTAACCTCCCTGGTGGTATGAATATTAGGAATTTTTAAATGTAAAAGCAGTAGTTAGTATTTTAAATTTCCCACCTGGTCCTGCCTATCAGCAACACACTCGCGAGAAGATGCCCAGCCACCATTTGCTTCCCCTGGCCTCGCGTCCCCAACGTTCACACGCCGGGGACACAGATGACGTCCGGGCATCACCAGGGGAAGAATATGCTGGGAATCTCTGGAGCACAACCAGTTTTCTTCATCTTCTTCCAAATTCCATTACATCCTCCCCGGGTACAGGCTTTTCTTTTTAGGCATCCATACTTACAAACACAAGTGTTTTAACAATATGTACAACATGGTCATAAAAATAGTTACACATATAACAGATATGCAATGCTCTCAATAATTCAATGGCTTTTGTTTATAAACACAACTATATACCCCATGTTAGACACCTTTTTAGGATTTTCTCCTGTTCCTGAGTATTGGATATTAGGCAAATAGATATATTCTTATTCCAAACCAAATCCATGAATACCTCATCATATCACTGTATTTAGGTAGGTATAAAATAGCATACATGCCCATAACCCATAGAATGCCCACATTTGATCCAAACTCAAATTGTCACCTATTATACGAGGAACCTTCTCTGTCACTTTTTGTACTAGCAAAGCAACAGCCAGTGCAAATCTGTGAGACCCTAAGGGTTCTGTGTCCCATTCCTATTAAATCAGACCAATCAAGCTTCCTAATAGGAAGTCTTCATCCTTTTGGTAAATACACAGATATTGTTAATAGTTTTAAACTCATTTGAATTAGGACGAAAATAAAAACTATTTCTTTAAAACCTCAATCTTAGCCTTAGCAACAATGTTTGAAGACAAATCAATTACCTGGTGTTTCATTTATGCAAATTTCAGTGTAAGGAATTGATCCATTTTCTTTTGTTCACCGTACATGGCAGAATTCATGGATGTTCCTTGGGAGTTCATTACAAGGTGTGTATAACCAAAATTCCTGTGTTCTAAAGACTGGTGATTTGCTGCCTTGGCTTCACCTCCATTCCAGCTATTTGAAAGACAATTTATCATTCGGATAGGTGGGTATACAGTGGCTTTGTTATTTTCTGGTATTGACAGCTTTGCATATTTGCTAAGTTTGTAACCACTTGTATACAGTTGTATATTTATTTTTTATAATTGCACGTTTAAGATAAATTACAAAAAATATACAATTTTAGTACATTGCTTGGTCAGGACAAGTCCCCAAGCCTGCGAGGACAGTGTTATGATCTGGGATGTAGGTAAGGGCAGTGTTATGTTTTGTGTTGTCTATGGGGGTCGTGTTAAGATCTGGGGTACCTGTGGGGGCAGTGTTATGATCTGGGGTGCCTGTAGGGGCAGAGTTATGATCTGGAATGTAGGTGGGGAAGTGTTATGTTTTATGTTGTCTATGGGGGTTGTGTTATGATCTGGGGTGCCTGCGGGGCAGTGTTTTGATCTGGGGTGTCTGTGGGGGCATTGTTATGATCTGCGTTGCCTATGGGGGCAGTTATATGATCTGGGGTGCCTGTGGAGGAAGTGCTATGATCTTGGACCTTGGATCAGTGTTGTGGTCTGACATTGCATCAGTTTGTCAGGTCTAGACTCAGCAATGTTATATGCCCACAAATAATGTCAGCTGACTACCTGAATATCCTGAACAACCAGGTTTATCAATCAAATGGATTTTTTTTTTCTCTGATGGCACAGCCATATTCAATGATGAAGACACCAGAATTCATTTTGAACATCATTCTCCCACATGGATTGATCATTATAGAGTTCAAACCTGAACCCAATTGGGAACCTTTGGGATGGGCCAGAGAATACTTTATTCAATAGTCTCATCAATACATAATCTTGGGGAAAAATAAATGCAGCTTTGGATGGAAAATAATGTTGTGGCATTGCATAGGGTTTTTAAAAGGATACCACGAGGAATGTGTGCCATAAGTAAATCTTAATGTGGTCCAATGAAATATTGAGTTAGTGCCCCTGATTCATCATTGAAATCCGCGATCGCTGGAAGCGCGAACGTACGCGCGGCCAGCGATCGCGGATTACCGCGGTCCGGACTCGAGTGATTCCGGATCGCTAATACGAATGCGCGACCGATAATCCGATTCTGCTTGATGAATCAGGGGCACTGTGTGACTTTTTTGGCCAGGCAGTGTATTCTGTTGTACATAAAAATACTAAAGATTATTTAAAGTTTGTATGGAAGCTTCCATGGGTTCATAATCCTATTAGTTTATGATCCCAAAGTTTTTTTAAAAAGATCAGGCCTCTTGTAGACCATTTGGGTTGCCTTACATCAATCTCATCAGTCCATGCCTTTCCGTAGCCAGCTTTGTGCACAGGGTCTGGAACAGAAAAGGGATCAAATGGTGACCACAAGGTTTGAAGGGAACACTTGTGGTAGCTCATTGGCTAGCATTCTTGCCTTCTACCTTGGCCAGGACACTGCATGAAGCCAATGTTCTTTTCATACTTGCATTGGCTTTTTCTAGGCACTTCAGCTTTTTAACAAATCCCTAAAACATAGTGGTTCATAATTTGCTTCAGTTCAAAAATAGTCTGCAAGGGATATTTTTACTTAGCTTAATAAATAAGGTGAAGTTTTGTTGCCGTAAATTGTTTGCATTAAAAAATCATATATTTTTACACTTCCTATAATGTGCATAGATGTTCTTTGCAAAGCGAATATTCCCTACATTCAATAAACTAAATGAATGTTCCCTCACAGATTAATTAACTCATTTGCCAAGTGAACCCCTCTATGAACCCCATTAGGTTTGATTTATGTAATCTCCATGATGTTGGGAAATGCATTTATTCCTCATAACAAGTATTTTAATTTTATGATCATACAACATGTTGTACTATTTTAATTATCTCCATGGTATTTGTTAGTATAATATTAATAAATAGGGTGTCAATGCGCTCCCACCTGGATAGGTTGAATATTTTGATACTAATAATCGGGATGGTGACGGCTTTATGAATAAAGTAAGAGAGACTCCTACTTACAATACCCAGTGGTTTATTACATTTTATGAAATATCAGAATATTTTACTAGTAGCCAAGAATATGAGACATGGTATGCTGCACTGCCACTACATATGGTTGCTTTAAAAGTTTAAAAGCTCTAAAGCTTTCACAATTATCACCTAAATAATTCACACATTGGAGGGTGTCTACCACAGCACAATAAGGTTAATTTTGCAAAATTTTTGGCAGACGGGTTTCTTATAATAAACAGATCATAATCTGGTATAAAGCGATTTGCTGTCTTTCAAGATGACAAGCTCCCCAGGAAATTATTAATTTTTTTAAACTAAAAAGCTACGACAAAAAAAAAAAAAAGGGATAAAATTCGTTTTCAGATACCAATTAAATTAAAAAAAAGTTCATTTTTTTTAAGCTTGAACAACACCACTAACTTCTTATAGCTCAACTGTGTTACTAAAATCCCCAGCATTTTATTTTAGTGATTGATTGCTAGCAGATGGGACAAAGAGCTCCCTATAGTGCAAGCTACATGTAGTATGTAGTAGAGATTAATCACACATGATCCCAAAATGCAGCAATGTGTGATTGATTGCTGTTCCATGATCATTATTTATAAGGACATCCAAACCCTAGCTCGATGACGTTTTGTTTGCTGAAGCATTGTACATCATAGACAATTGCCAAGTTCTGATTTTCTTTGTTCCATGTTTGTATCTGGATGCTTCTGATCTCATGCAGCCTCTCTCCGCCATTCTTGCATTCTTGTCCACAGATTAGGAGCCAAGGCAAGGTAACAGCATGGACATCCCTTTGGACTGTCATGAATTGTATTAACTACAGAGAAGCCTCACCATTTGTATTGTCTGTACTACAAGGGGGTTCTGAGAAGTTCCTGGCCTTCCCCCCTTCCAGATGAAATAGAAAAATGAGTGGGGACATATGACAGCCTAGTATTTTAGTATGTAACTGTGCAAATATCAGCTCTTTGCGATTCTTATAACAGTTTTTTCTTTTAGTGAGAAGCTGTGATGGCAGAGGCACAACCAAGTTTCACGTCGTTGGAGTTACGGGCCGTCATGAAGTTTTTGTTTCTCCAGGGAAAGTCAGCAAAGGACATTCACAAACACTGTCACAGATGTCACAAACACTGGGGGAGAAGTGTCCTTCCTATAGCACTGTCACAACCTGGATATTTTGTTTCAAGACCGGGCATTTCACCATTGAAGATGAGCCCCGTAGTGGGCGCCCCCCAACCTCAACTGACCCGGCAACCTGCGATGCTGTCCATGAGCTGATAATTGAGGACCGGCGAATATCCACAAAAAAGATCGCCCAGATACTTGACATCTCACAGGAGCATGTTGGGTTTATCACCACTATCCTAGACATGGCAAGCTTTCAGTGAAGTGGGTGCCGAAATGTTTGAACAGTGATCAGAAGAAGGAACGAGTTGAAGCATCCAAAGCCATTTTGGCCCATTTTTAAGCTGCACAGGACTTTTTGGCTAGGTTAGTGACTGAAGATGAAAACTGGCTCCATATCTATGGTCCTGAAACCAAGGAACAGTCAAAGGAATGGCCAAAGAAGTTCCAAACCCAGAAATCAGCCAAGAAAGTCATGACATCTGTTTTCTACGACAAAGACGGTATTCTGTTGGTGGACTACCTACCTCAGGGCTCTAGTATCACCAGACAGTGTTATGCTAACCTCCTGGACCAGCTGAAGAAGCAATTAAGACAAAACAGCATGGAAAGTTGACCAAACGGATTCTTTTTCTTTGCAGGAAAATGCACATGCACACACGTCCAACGTTGCGGCTGCCAGAGATGCTGGTTTGTGGCCCAACCAAAGGACTTTTATTTGAATGGTCTAGAAAAGCTGCAACTACACTGTACCAAGTGCATCAGTCTCAGGGGGGAATATGTTGAATAAATGTGTTATTTCATAACTCTGGCTCTCTGCTTTCTGGGCAAAGCCAGGAACTTCTCAGCACCCCCTCGGATCTTGGCTCCATCAAGCACCAACTGCCTAAAGTCTTCCCTTTCCTTGTGAATGGAAGAACATGTGCACAGCTTTGAGAACGATAATGAATCTGCCCATATTCATGCTAAGGTTTGCATAGACATTATTGCCTGGAAATTGATTGATTTGTGAAGTGGACAAAATTGAAGCTATATATAGGCAAATGTTGCATGTACAAACAGTCTAATATTATATGTAAAGAGGTCATTGGTTTTGTATATGAAGGCTAAACTATTAACAAAGAGAGATCAATGGCATATATGCACAGTGCAGGCCCCATTTCCCTACCTGTTATTTTCAGGCTCTGATCCAGCCGAATAGTTTGGGGATTAAACTAATCAATTTTAATTTTATTTTTTTTCAACCTCTTTACGGAAATGCTTGCAGTCCCCCAATTCTGCTGGTGTAGCCTGTGTTGCCCAAACATATAAAAGTAGGCTAATTTGCTGTAACAATTGCTGGCAACTATGTTAATTAACAAAATCAAAAATCTATTTGTTCACTTGGTTCAACTCAAAAACTAGTTGCACCAATTGAACTGAATAATCAATAAATGAAAAGTATAGATGAGTAAAACCCTTTCCAGTTTTTTTTTTAATATTTTGCTGCTTGTGTCCCATTGGGGAGATTTACCTTTGGTAATGTCCAGGAGATATAACAAGGTAAATTTAATGCAGGAAACTCTCTAGTCAGTAATGAATGGTACAAGTATACTTTTTGAAAGATTTACCTGTCTTTCTTATATTGATGAAGCACCTACAGCATCTAAATGTATAAAAAGCTAAATTTAAAAAACAGCAACCAGGTTTTGTATGGTGGCTATTAGTACTTTGATTGCTATACCAAAATTACCTTAAAGCAGTGATCATCTGTCCCATCAATGTGAATAGAGCCACTAATCGTCATAATGGAAGGTACTGTAGGTGACCCATTTACCTCCATTACTACTTTTTAACAGCAAAAGCACCAACGATCCTCACTATATTGGTTTATCAAAGTGGGAATCTCCCTAGGCTGGTATAAAATGGCATTTGGGTCTAGAATTTTGGTAAATATAATGGTTCTTTTCTGGCAATCCAATGGATCACCTTTAAAAATATGCACCTTATAGTTACTTGTTCACATGTCAGCTACTGCAAATTCTCCCATACTCTCATTCCTTTTGCACATAAGCAGAAAAATCCTGTTTATTCATAATATACAGCTGCCTTTGACAACAAGGACCTGGCAAAATTATTTGGGGACAATCTAAGAAAAAAGTTATGCTTTACCCACACATCCATTTTTCCATCATTTCATATCACACATTCATTTGTATTAAAAAAATCTTTGAACTGGTCAAACGTGATTAAATGATTACTTTCCCCAATGTGTAAACTCATCACTACACCATTGGAAGTGATTTGGTCCATCTATCAATGATCATTTGCTACTTTTAGGATTAACCATGTGGGGTTTTAACAGATATCTTATTGAGTTATTGAAAACAATTCCATGTATTTGTTTACTCAACATACAAAACTGCATCATTTAGAAGTCCCAGACAGCAAGGAGTTACAGATGGGCTTTCAATCAATCCCCATTCAGCTGCTGCTGTTTGCAGTACGGATTACATGTCGGAGAAATCTAAAACCCAACTTTTTCTTTTTTGGCATCTGTGTGATTTCAGAAACAGATGGGTGCAGAATACTTTAATGCATACGCCCGATTTGAAATCTTTCTGGGAATTTGTTTTCGACCTAGTTATGCAAATAAACTTGTGTGAGAAAGGGAAAAGGGGATGTCTAATTACCTAACGTTTCGTAACTCGGATAAAAACCTTAAGAAGTAATATTTAAAGTGTAGATGATGCTCAGAACAGACTTCCAGCAAAGAGGTAACAGCAAGTTTATTGCTTTAAATAAATATACTATATGTTCTATAGTTAGATGAAAATAGTAAAGAATTTCATATAATATAATAATATATGAAAAATAAACGGCACTCATGATGGACCACTAAGTCTTCTGCTATCATTCCAATGTGTTTCTATTTAGGCATTTAGATGTCCCTGCTTTTATAACCCAATAAATGTGAACTACAGGCACTGCATCCAACCCATTTTAAATTTTCCACAAGGTCAAGGGTTGTAGTAGCTATGTTGGGGGTTTTTCCAATTTAAAGCAGGGAAACCCTTGATCAAGGTTACCCAGAAAATGCAAATCATGTGAAAACACTTAAAGAGAGTATCACACCGGATCAGATCTAAAGAATGAAGAACGTCCAATACATTTCACCAGGGTTACAATATGCTAAAATGATAACATTAAAAAACTGAACTTTTTTAATCTTTAGTTCATTACAATGTTTCAATTTGTTCTTATTTTAGCCTAGACGAATGGGGTATTATTGGCCACCAAAAACATATTGGATATTTTACAATCTTTTGAGCTAAGTTCTGGCATCTACTTAAACACTTGTGGACTCTTCTAAATTCTGGTGTTGTACCATCTCTGGAACTTTTCGTGTGATTTAATAAGACATGGGCATGGAAGAACAAGGTCTGCTTACAAGGTGGGTTAAGCATAGGATGCTTATATTACAATATTACTAATTGCTTTATTTTGATAACGTTTGGTCCAGAACCTTTGTATACAGAGCTCTAAAGAAGGCGATTGTCTTTGTCACCTCCAAAATGCATTGCCTTTTTTTCTAGAAACAAATATTGTATTTTGGACCTAACAAATGAAGAAATATTACTATTGCTATTACTATCCTGCAAAAAGTTCTTCCAAGGCCCACTTAGTTGAGTTGTCTGTTAAACTCTGATAATAACATTGACAATTTGTGACATTGCAATTTTCCATTCCTCTGTCCAGTGTGTGTCAGATTGCTTCTGCAGGATATTATAAGCATGATAACAACCAGAACATATTCAAAGTTGTCAACCCTGCTTACTACCTAGACTGTGAAGAGCAAATGTCAAAGATGACGTGCCTCGTTACACACTTTTGCAATCACCTTTTGGTGTCAGAGTGAAGAACACCCCCTTCTCCCATGTCTCACCACCTCCAGAAACATGCTAGGTTTGAAGGGTGCAAAACATAACCTACCCTCCGATAAAGTCTCATTGCCATTAGCTGACTCTTGCTATTGGAGATTATAACCCATCATTATACCAGGTATTTCGATCACCAGAAGCTTCCACCTAATTAGAGTGGTAATGGTATAACACATTCTCAGCCCAAGTGTTTCCATCTCCAGAAGCTTTATGCTATTGAACGGAGGGGATAATATCCCTTAAGTCTCTCTACTTTCAATATATTCCTGCCAATGGAGACCAGTAGATCATAACCTATCCCTTTCCGAGGTCTGTCCACCACTAGAAGCACCCATTTAGGGGAGGAATGGCAAAGCCCATCCTCACCCCAAGTGTCTCCATCTACAGAAGCTTTACCCCCTCCTTCCAAGTCTGTTTCCCTCCAACAGATTCCTTCCACTGGACAAGGTAGAAAAATAACTCGGCTTCCTCCTAAGTCTGTCCACCAAGAGAAGTTTCCTTCCATTGAAGGGATGAATGATATAAGCCATCCTCTCACCAGGTATCTATCTCCAGAAGCTTTTGGCTATTTGAAGAAGGAGAACATTATCCACCCTTCCCTGAGTCTTTCCATCTCCAGCAGCTTCCTGTACTTTGGAATGTGGAAGTGTAGCCCATCCTCATCCCAAATCTTGCCAATGTTCTGCCATTAGAGGGAGAACATTCCATATTCTCCTTTGAGGTCTATGGACCTTCAGCAGCTTGCTGCTATTAAAAAGAACATAATCCACCCTTCCCAGGTCTTTCTATCTCCAGCAGCTTCCTGCCATTGTAGTGAGGACAGTATAACCCAATGCTCATCCCAAGGCTGTACCCACCTTCTTCTTGACTTTCTTCTGCACATTCTGTTCTGGTCCTGGCTAAGAATATTGCTAAAGGTGCTTCTTTCAATTTATTATAATCACTGCCTCTAGACTGAACTTTTTAAAGTACAAAATAAAGTGTGCAAATTTATATATATATTAACAAAAGGTTACCCTTAAGGAGAGATTTTTATACCCCATTTTAATAAAATAACATTTCCATTACACAAAATTTATTTTAAATTTAGCACTCTATCATTAACCATTTTATTTCATATTAAAGCATATAAATAGCATATCCCCCCAAACAACACATGGGTTCAACTTAACTTCATTTGTTCTGGAAATCACTTGGCGTTCATTGGCACCAAGGGTTTTCCTAATGCAAAATGGGCAATAATATGGACCCCACTGAGAATTATTAACAAAGCGATAGTACCAGAGGCTTTGGTAAAAATTGAAACACACTGGTTTATTGTTTCTTGGCTGCAGTGGGTCCTCAGGATATAGTTTCTTGTTATATTAATCTTCAGCAGAGGATAGATCAAAAAAGTAATAATAAAATGTTTAGTTGAGTGGCTTAGTCCCTTCAATAATAAAGTGATTGACGGAAGGGCTCCATTCTCCATGGGGAACATTTATCATTATGGGATTACCAACACTATTTTTATTTTATTTCAGCACATTAATTAACTATCAATTTTCTAAAAATATTACATTTTTTATAGTTTTTGCAATTTAATGCCACATTTATCATCCCATTTTTACAAAAAATGGCAAATTATTTTGGGTCCTCTTTTTATTCTCCACTTTGAAAGTAGAGAGCGCCATAGGCTGCAATGATTATCTGTGGTGTTTGTTTAGATCATCCCTTTTTATCTCTAATTTGTGTCAAAAAGGCAAAACAGTTGCTTTGTAAGTTATAAATACCATTTGCCAGCAAGGAAAAGCGGTATGGGGGAGAAAATGGGAAAAGTAGTTCTTGTTATGTGGAGGGGCAGATGTGTGGGGGACAAAATGGCACCAAACAGTAGATTTAGATGACTTGCCCTTATGCCCAGGAACAGTCATACAAATAAAAATATAAATATATATATATATATATATATATATATACATACAACACTGCAGCACAACATCTCTTCTTTTCTTTAATTTATTTCATATATCCACAAGCTTTGGCTACATCCCACGGCCTTCATCAAGTTCAACACTTGATGAAGGCCGCGGGATGTGGTTGAAAGCTTGTGGATATATGAAATAACAGAAGAGAAGGTGTGCTGCAGTATTGTATATAAAATAGATATTGAAAATAATGAAAATCCTCCCAACTGCGAGATACCCACAACACAAGAAAGAACACAGTGCTGGTACTGATCATGATAGATTGACTATTTTTTCAGTATTGTGCAAACGCTGTAAAAGTAAGTATATATATATTTATATATATATATATATATATATATATATATATATTTATATATATATATATATATATATATATAAAAAATACAGTGGTACCTCGGTATAAGTCGGCTTTGGAATAAGTCCAACTTGGTATAAGTCCTGTTTGGACACAAAAAATCTTGCTTGGTATACAACCTTTGTGCTAGAACTTGTATGGGTCAAAATGAGTCATAACACCGTGCGCTACCCTTATTTACCTCTCTCCAGACAATGCCACGACTGCCCACGAGCGTCAATACGCCAATTCCTACCATTCAGTGAACAACCCGCGCTATAACTCTCTGTGATATACATGACATCTCCTCCTCCTCCCTTCTCATCACCATCCTAGTAGGCACTCCACTCTTCTCAGCAAGGTAAAGTGAGGTTAAATTTTCATTTATTTCATCTAATTGCTTTTGTATTTATGTATTTTAGTATTAAGCAATGTTTAAATTATTTTATACAGCCCCATCAATGTATAATATGCCAATAACAGTAGGATTTTTTTTCATGGGAACGGATTAATCATTTTCCTTTTATTTCTTATGGGAAAAATTTGTTTGGTATATGTCCTGTTTGGTCAGTCCAAGGATCTAGAACGGTTTTAGGACTTATACCAAGGTACCACTGTATATATTATCCAATTAACAGCCTACTAATGAATTTAGGATGGATCACATGCCTCCCTAATGGCATTGCATAGAAAACCAATAATTGTAACCAACCTGCAAGGAGCAAGGTTAAGTTTCTGCAGGCAAAATTCAAGCTTGGCGAAGGTTCCTTTACAGATTTTCAAGGTTTCTTTTCTCTTCCATAAATATTATATAATACATACATAGATTTTTTTTTGATCTGCAAATGCAGTTATTAATCTCCCTAGAGGTAACCCCGAGTGTGACTCAGGGTACAAAAAAGTTGCTAAAATCGGTAACCCCGAGTTACACTCGGGTATGTAAACCTATGGAATGTAAGTACATACAGCGCTTACCTGATCCGCCAGCGTCCCGCACCATCCATTGCCACGATCTCTGTCTTCTTTCTTCTTCCTCCGGCTGGCTTCTGCACTAAATGAGTCACCGAGGAGTTCCCGGTGACGTCGGTGCATGTGTACGTTAGCGGCAAAGCGGGGGGGGGAATTCAAAATTCATTTGTATTGCATTCAATACAAAATACCTGTATTGAATGCAATACATTGGATTTATATGTGTAAAACTAGTACATTGTTTTCAAGAAGATTTATTTTTACAGAATATATAATAGTATGAGTATAATATGTATTTTTT